>NC_068993.1:9068343-9081074 GCF_001194135.2 Octopus bimaculoides
TCGATGTATATATACATTTGTTTGTGTGTACAAACTATATAATGATATAGAATTTCCAAGGTACTTAGATTAGACATTATATATGTACACACATATATATATATTTATATATGCGTGTATATGTTTGTATGTTGTGTGTGTGCGCGCGTAATGTGTCTGAGTGTAAATGTGTCTGTCTGAGGGAAAAGAAAGATACGAATAGAGTAACGAGTGAGGGGGTGCATGTTAAATAGTGAAAAAGAGAAAGACAAAGCGATAACGGGAGTAACGTGGTGGCAGTAATATCGAATGAAAGAGGGATAGCGTGAGGAAGAGGAGGTAAAATTGTAACTTAACGTTAGTCTCTTAATAAGAGCAAATGTTTTTGTTTTTGAAAAAAAGAATACCTAGGTTTTTAGATGTTTTTAACTTACCTTGCGGCTTGGTCTCCGCCCGGATTTTTTTTAACCTTATGTGGATTCATAAGCAACACTTAGCAAGAAAAGTTATTTAAATTTCCTCTCAGTCATTTGAATAATCTAGAAATGATAACTTGGAAGACGCCAACCAGTTGCCTCGCCTACCCTCGTCGTCAAATCAACGTTCCCGTGACCTTTTACATTTTTTTGTCGCTTAAACAGTTAAAAGTTAAAAATGAAATACAATCGGCTTTTTAATTCAATTTTTCAAAGATTAATTCAGAATTTTAGTGTTCCAACAAATCATATTGATATTTTTAAAAACCCAGTGTTTCCTTCTAATACACAAGTAAAGAAACAAATAAAAATTAGCCCAGTTAAAACTCCCATCATGCAATGCTCCATACTATGGCTGCCGATAACTTGATCGTCTGCTTTGTTGCAATTTTTTTCACTGACGAATGTAAGTATATTTAAATATGAATGCAACAATGTTTCGTATTTTTTCATATATATTATAGCATATTATCCTACTTTCATAATTCCTCATTCAAATTTTGTTGTTAATATGTGAATAATCATTCCAGAATAAACGAATCTTGTCGCTACTTTTTCAAAGACATGTCTGTCTTATGGAACGTGATGTACTGCCCGATACATATACATGTTTATATATAGATAAAACATAAGAAATATTCGAGAGATGATGACGAAAACGATCTTGAGACTTTTAGTGTGGATGTTGAAGACTGCGAGCAGATGACGAAAAATCGATCGGTTTGGAAAGAAGTGATTGATCTACGGTGGTTGTGAAGTATTTGAGACACTGAGAATCGAACGCTCCATCTTACAACGAGCACTTTGTAAACAGGACTGGACTTCAATCCCAGACACCTTTCTGCCTGAAAATGTAATATCTGCAGTAAGGCGTGTTCGTCCAGGGCCAGACTTGCTAATCATATAAGATCCCATGACGGCATTTACTAATTGATAAGATGGCCTTTCTGTAAAGAAATGGCAATCACCATATCTATATATAATATATACATGTATATATATATATATATATATATAGCGACACGTCAGAAATTCGTTATCACCATACGTGTTTCCTTTTACTTTCTGTTTCCAGGAATTTTTTATTTATTTATGTTAATATATATTCTCTTGGGCAAATAAATACAAAAGTGTATGATGTATGTATTTTATTCTGATTAAAAGGAATCTACTGACCATTATGCAATACTCAAAGAATAACCGAACATATATATGTATGTGTGTGTAGGCACATGAATGTGATTATATCATAATTTTTAACAGGTTTACATCGAGATGTGATTTTATTTATTATTTTCTTCTCTTTTAAATAATAATAATAATAATACAGCAATATATATGTAAGTATATATGTTTATATTTATATAAGGGCATTACTACAGAATAATGCCACACACCAGACTTCCCATTATTCTGTAGTAATACCGTTATATAAATATAAACGAATAATTATATTCTTGGGAATAGAAATTTCCCTTGTGAATTTTTTTACACAATAGCTTCCTGATAAAATTCTTGTAAAAGATTTTTATCCTTTTTTGAATTTATTAATCAAATGTAAGTATATATGGTTAGAAACATGAATATTTAATCTAACGCCTCAAAGAAGATTTAAAACGTCCATATGGACCAACTTTATGGAATATTCCTTCCAAACGTTTAAATGAATTTATAAATCCAAATACGCTTCACTTTTTTAATTTGCAAAAATATTTTATCATTCTTCAGTGGGAACATAAAGGTACTGAATTTGACCAGATGGTATTATTTGAAAGGTCGTGTTCGTTCGGTTGACAGAACGGGCCGTCTTAACACCATTATGGGACCCCGGGGCAAATCATAGCACTGGACCCTGTAGAATTGATTTATTGACAGCAAGCCACGACATAAATCAGAATTGGGCTCGTAGACAAGTGATGGCTTCCAGTCAACTGACCATTGTCTCTACGCCTTAAGACGGCACTGGTCTTAGATATGCAACACACACACACACACACACAAAACTGGTTGGAAAGCGTCGATTAACTGAGATTATTCAAGGCAATAAGTTGAGAAATCTTTTGAACGTCTAAAACTCTAAGTAAAATAATAATGAACTATGTGCAATAATTACAGTAATATCAGCTTTAAAAAAAAAACAGAAAGGCAATGCAGATAGTGAAAGCAGTGGACATTTTGAATCCAGGTAAAAATGTCACAGGGAATTTGTCCGAGTGGGGTTTTACCTGGATCCCATAAATTGTGAATTTTTTTCCTAGCCAAAGTTGTGACTTTATTATCGGTCACCCATATTTCCTGTTATTTATTAGACCTTTTCCGCGAAATATCTTATACGCAGTTGGCAAGTCTTAGGTTAATTTCTAGGTCTTTATAAATTTATTTTCGTTAATCAAGTTGGAAAGCCGTGCCCATGGACCATCAAAGGACACCAAGAATAGGGCATAGAAAAGAGGGAAGTGACCTAACCCGAATACTTTTAAATAAGAGTGGTCCCCTGGGAAAGGTGGTGATATTAAACAGAATGATGGAAGCAATTAAATGGGTGTCTGATAATACCGAAACATGTTGGCTTTTACTAGTTCCTTTCACAGACAAGATCCACTTTTATTTGTGTTGTTTATTTCCTCAATATTTCGGTTAGCTGATATTATTGGAGTTACCTCCCATACTTGTTTGGGATAAATTTGAAACACCTCTAGAAGATGGATTTCTTAAAAAGTTTCAACGATTATTTATGTAGATAATTTCAGTTGATCAAAAGTTTTTAAAACCGCTATATAACGTATATTCGACCTTACTCTGTATATGCAGAATACTCGCTTTCCTTGGGTACTTTTCTGTCACCTCTTTTGTTAAGTTGGCATCGCCTGTCGGTTGACAACAACCCCCATGGATGTTATAAGACATGAAGAGAACCGCTTGAGCTACTTAAACTAACAACCAAATTTCCCTCGGATCGTACCCTAAAAAGGGGGAAAGGATTCCCTGGATAATGGATACTTCATACTCTTCTTCTCCAAAAGGCGGGATTGTCACGATTTGACTGTCTTTGATCATAAGCTTGCTCCATAAGGTTGAACTGGGGTTAAAACAACCGCAAGGACAATACGAGCCAAGGAAAACTCTAGAGATTCCAGATTTCTCTCAAACTACATCCTAATAGCTTAAAAAGTAAGAATACATTCAATAAAATCGTTCTGGATACATTACGACTCAATAAAAAAGACAGGGTGGGCACAGCTAGAACGTCAATGATCGTAATTCTGTTAGTTTAGGGCTGACCAAGAACTAAACACCACATGGTCGATATAAGCCAACGAAAGAGAGTCTCTACGTGTTTCTCGAACTGCTAGAAATAGCAACCTAATATCCCCCAAATTACAACCTCACATCCTACTGTCTTATGAAAACGCCCCTCGTCGTACACACAGCAGTGTTTATAACTGAAACAGTTAAAAATCATTACTCGATGAGGGCTTGCCTTGGGCTAAACTTTTACAACGTCAACCTTATCGACAATATGCTAAGATTTTGCTGAGCGTGTAATTCACACATGAAAGTGTGTGAATGAATATATTGATCTAAAAGTGTGTTTATTTTTATAAACTGAATCCTAAATTCTGATTTTCCTTCGACCCCACCCACTCTATCTCTCCCTAGCTCGATATTTCAGTAAACTTTTCGTTTCGATCTTTCTCTTTCGCGAAGGATTCTCCCGATACGTTGGACTTATTCACTTAACGGTAAAAATAATTTCTCCCACTCTGTGAACATCTTTTGCACTTTAGATTGTAATAGACGTTCTCTACCCAAACGGACATGGGCTGTTTGTATTTCTTTTAGTGTTATATATATATATATATATTTTAAGTTGTGATATTCATTTATAATCTAACTGTATGATATCTTGTTTATTTCAATATTGTCGATTACACTTTATCGTAATTTGGAAACACACACCCACCTGTTTATTAAACAATATGGTTAAATTCTAATCATGTTTTCAACGTTTTTCAGATGTTTTATTTAAATGCAAAATACTGGTATAGTTTCTTAAATTGTAAATAAAATTTCATTTCGTTTACACGTATTTAAAAAAAAAAGAAAATCTCTCATAAACACACGCGCGCACACATTTACTGGTCCACTCACTTTTAATCTGACGTTGAAACTAGAACATGTGACGTACTTTTAAGTCGTAGGAAATAAACTATAACCTATCGCCCGAACAAATAACAAGATGGCAGTGCTCCAGCATGACCGTAATCCCTGTGGTGTCAACGTAAGAATATTTGTTCAATTAGTTCAATTTTTTATACCCAGCTGTACAACATCCATCCTTTAGCCTCTTCGTTATTTATCCCCTGTCGTAGCAATATGGCTTTTTTTCATTTTCTCACACCTAAACATTTCTTTATTTTTTCAAAGTCTAGGGCCTGGTTAATTTTCTTTCTTTCTCCCCCCCCCCTTCGTCATAACCTCTTAACCCCCTTTCATTTGCCCTGTGGGCTTGAAACAGTATCCGCTGCTATGTGTCATGTAAACGGTTATTTCAAACAAATTTCTCAACGGTGGTGGTTGTTGTTATTTAGCCGCAAGTCAACTCTGATTGAGCAGACTTGTCATCAAAGAAATGTACTTTTCAGCCAAGAAAACCACGTTTGTATCCCATCCTTCAGTAAACATTGTTCACTCAGAATGACATTATGCGCTGTCTTTTTTTTTTTTTTATCTAAAATGATGTGGAGATTTGGCTGTAATTTTTGACAGATTGGGTGAATGTGTAGAGCAGTCACGGGCAGCCTGCTGTTCGCTGAACTTCCTGAATAGCACGACTAAAAATTACCTTGAATTTTTTTAGTGATGCGGTCCGGTCTCGTGACCCGCTTCACGGAAAAGTTTGCCCCATGTTTAGTGTAGAATCTCTCTAACTAGATTTGTCTATGGTCTTGTTATAGAGTGTCATTTTGCACTGTTTTATATACCAACTTGACAAGGGAAGCAACAAGGTCGTGAATACCTGACTGTTGCACGTTTTCATCGTGTTTCTTGACGAAGGACAAACAGTTTATTTCAGCCTAGATTTGTTGTTAGAAACAGGTGCCCACTTATATCTAAAATCTCTTCTCCCGTTGATGATTTATCTCATTGGCTTTAATATGTAAAGCTGGGGTTAAGTACCAGTGTTTAAAAGCTCTCCAGGCTAAGAGGAGAGAGACCTATTATTAAACACAGTATCTAAAGAAGACAAAATCGAAATGGCTTGTTTCAAATGACACAGATGAAAAAGATAACCCAAAGAACAAGGAAGATCATGAACTTACTTATCTCAAATTTAGGACTACTTTTGTTTGAAATAGTCCCTGAATTACAGAATAAAAAGATAACTGACAGAACATTTCTAAAAGACTTATAGGCTGTACATAACAGGTATACACTGTTTCTTTCAAGTCTGGGAGAATGCACAACCTATTCTGCAGAATTTGGCTGTGTGAAGTTCAATGTAGTTGTTCAGCAATAACTGTACTCTTTTTGTTATCCAGTGGCTTTGTTGGTAATTGCATTAGGGCTATACCAGGTAGATCTGATCAGTGTGGTAGCTTTGTTTTGTTGTGACATGTAGTGTAGTTCTACTGTCGGCTGGTGACCCTGACATTTAACAGATTTTGTTATTTCATATAGACTTTCACTGTGTTGGTCTTTTACAAATAGTAACAGCAATAATTACATACTGGGAGAGAAGGAAAAACTGTGCATTGATCAATGAAGTTACTTTGTGTGTGACATTGTGTGAATGTTTAGTTCAATCTGTCCAAGAACCTGGAGATGTCTGCACAAATATCTGAAACCAATTGATGTGGCAAAATGGAGGCATATTGCACAGCTGCCACAACATTCTGCCTTGCTAGAGATTGAGACTAGAAAGAGTCAGCCGGTTTCAACACTCTGCAAAGAATTTAGGCACCAAAAGCAGCTCATAGGGTACAAGCAGAAGATTCTGGATAATTGAATCCCATGATGGCTTCATGCAGATTAGTTGCTTAATAGATTGATCATATGATACTACTGTGGCTTGCTTGTGACATCTGACTGGTTACCTAGTGATTCAGTTTTGAATCACCGCGACAGTTTCTAACTTCAGTTTGTATTCAGAATCTGTATATTCGCTTGTTCTTTCTGTACAACTAATTCCTTAACAGTAATAATAATTTCGATAACCTGTTGTTATTTCTTAATTCTAGAAGGATGAAGTTATGTATGGAATTCGATCATCTTGCTGAAACCATTATACATGTGTGGAAGATAGGAGCTCTTTTACATTTATTAATCATTGAAAGATTAACATTTTAATCTAAGTTATAAAAGAATGCAAAGATAAATCTACATAGATATTTATCAATGAAACACCATGCTTCAAACCTTTTAATCTTTGAATTACAGTTTTTGTTTTTTAATTTATATTATTCTTTGAAAACATAGATAAAGTATTATCTTTAATAAGTACTGGGGTACTGAGATAACACATTTCAGTGAATCATATTTATTTTTTTCAATTTTGTATTTACCATATATCTTACTACAAATTTCATACTTAATGATTTAATTGGTGCTACATATAGCTA
The DNA here is from genome assembly GCF_001194135.2 of Octopus bimaculoides. Lineage (NCBI taxonomy): Eukaryota > Metazoa > Mollusca > Cephalopoda > Octopoda > Octopodidae > Octopus > Octopus bimaculoides. The sequence goes on from NC_068993.1 coordinate 9,075,422, forward strand.
TATTTCATATTTTCATGTTTATTTTTATTTATTTCTAATATTGTTTTTAGTATAATTTCTGAAGTACAAAAATACCCAAAGAGAATATAAAAGTGTATATGGAGAAAAGTAGGAAGTCACTTTCTTGCTAGAAATATTTTTGGATTACGTTAAATCAGGTAAGCTTTCTTTTAACTGATAATATTTCAACAAGTTCCTTTGATTATCGTGTTTAAAGAGTATAAATAATCTACAGTGAATTTAACGATCCTAATGTCTTTCTTCAGATAATCCATTATGGATAAAAAGCCAGCTTTCTTGAAAGGACATGGTCGAGGGAGAGGGCGAGCCTCAAGTAATCCACCTGCAAATATACAAGAAAATGGAGGGAACCGAGGCAAAAGATTTAACCAAATCAATGAATCTAGCAAACCTGAAGTAAATGCTGCCTGTTCACCTAACATTCCTCCTAATCCATGGCATAAAAAGCCTCCTGGTATGTAAAAAAATAATTAAAATTATTAAAAATAGAAATTAAATTCATAATTTATTGATTGTGTTTTTTTTCTGTTTTTTTACTGTTAAATCCTCATATACTGAGAAATAGATGTGACTGGACAAAACTGTTGTTCATTTGAACAGGTAAGGGTTAATAGTTGGTTGGAAATGTTGGCAAGAAAGGATACAGGTCTGTTAATAACATTTAGCTTAGGCTCTTTGGAGGTGAAGCACAGTCAGAGTGAATGTATTTTTCTGTTTTATATTATGAGGCGTGTACTCTTCTATGGACACATACATATTTACACATTTCTGTATGAAAAGTCAATTAGGCACAGGAGTGGCTGTGTGGTTAGGAAGCTCGCTTACCAACCACATGGTTCCAGGTTCAGTCCCACTGCGTGGCACCTTGGGCAAGTGTCTTCTACTATAGCCTCGGGCCAACCAAAGCCTTGTGAGTGGATTTGGTAGATGGAAACTGAAAGAAGCCCGTTGTATATATGTATATATATATGTATGTGTGTGTGTGTGTCTGTGTTTGTCCCCCCCCCACCATCGCTTGACAACCGATGGTGGTGTGTTTACATCCCCGTAACTTAGCGGTTTGGCAAAAGAGACCAATAGAATAAGTACTAGGCTTCCAAAGAATAAGTCCTGGGGTCCATTTGTTCGACTAAAGGCGTTGCTCCAGCATGGCCGCAGTCAAATGACTGAAACAAGTAAAAGAGTAAAAAGGGCTTGAGCTCTAATAATATTTTTCTATCTTACAAATATGGTTTATTTGTAATTGAAAGCATTGACCTCTGTAGGGAAAGAAACATGCTTACAGCATATGAAGCTAAAGATCTTTGTTATGTCACACTGATATATATTTCTTAGCTTGGCCATCTAGGACAAGTAGTATTGAGTGCTCTTTCCTTGAAATACAACATAAGATGATGTACAAGGCTAGATACTTTAGCTATGTTGTTTAGAATAGATGGCTATTTCTTTAAGTGATTTATTTTCTACCATCAATAAACATTAAATGGCTTCATTTATCAAATTTTGTTTTGTTTTTCTTTCTTTTTAGAAACTGAGAAAAATGGATTAGAAAACAGTGCTGAAGAACGCTTTCAAAAAGCTAGTTCACAGATGCAAGAATCAATTCAAAGACATTTACAGTCAGCCCCTGAGCATTTTGAGGAAAGTGATTCATCTGAAGATGATTTGGCTGATAATGTGTTAGACACTGTTTTTGAAGGATATTCTGGAACATATGGTAAAATAATCTTTTTAAATTGAAAATAGTCTCTTTCACAGTTTTATGAATTGTTTGTTATTTAATTACCAATATGAAGTAGTGATGGTGGTGGTAGTAGTAGTAATTTTTAACATTTTTTTACATAAAGATTGTGCTTTAGGATATATACAAAATGGAAAATAGAAAATTTTGATGTAAGGAGAAAAGAAAAAATTCCAAATGAGAATCAGACTGATAGTAGCAGTCATGATGTGTGTGTGTGTGTGTGTACATATATTCATATTGTCTAAAATAACAGTTAACTTTGAATAGCTGATTTTTTTTTTTTTTTTTTTTTTTTAGTAGTGGAGAGCAAGGTAGGGAACATGTATTAATCACTTCATTTGTATATTATTGTTGCTTATGAATAACAGTGAAACGCTGAACTAATTAATCTAATATGAAGCATCTCTAAGATAGCTGTCTATCATTTTCGCTATATTCCCACCAAATAATGGCGATGACCAAGAATTATAACGCTAGTACAATAGAGTGTATAAATTCTGTATAAATTTCAATTCTCATCTAGAAGAAACTAATTTCTTTATTTGCCATAGATCAATAAAATCTGCCATAACGATAAAACATGGAGAAAACACCTCATAGTATATCTAGCCTGAGATCAGGAGTGTTAGTTATCCAAGAATGGGTATTCATTGTCTTTAGAGTGAAACAAATAAAGAATTGATGAACAATTTCAAATCATTGTACCTTATATGCTCTCATTATAGATTGTTTTATCTGACCAATGTGCAAATATAGCCCAAATGTAGTCAACAAAGTACAAAAGTAGCAACTTACTCAGGCTATTAAGATTTAGATATTTTACATTGTATTTGTGTGTATTTATGTACATTACATTGTGTGTGTATGTGTATAAATATGTATGTATGAATCATCATCATCATCATCATCATCGTTTAATGTCCGCTTTCCATGCTGGTATAGGTTGGATGAAGGCAGGAACTGTTTTTCTAATAAAGGAACAAAAGCTCCCTCGTTGGAGTTTGGATAACAACAATGATAATTGTTCCATATTGAACTTTCAGAAAGTTTTGTATATTTATGTAGGTATATATATATATATATATATATATGAGTATATATACAAGGTGGTATCAAAAAGTTCCAGGTCTAGTTCTGCAGTACACCAACAGGTGGCAGCACATGGTTGCGTGTGCAGTGAGAGCTAGCAGTGACCTTTATCAGGCAGTATGCTGAGTGACATCACTGTGTTTACTTCGCAAGTTGTGAAATTTGTGTTTTTGTAAACACATGTATGCTGTAGTCTGTGATTTTGTCATGGACAGGAACAAAGAGCCAATGTGAAATTTTGCATTAAATTTGGGAAGTCTGCTTCAGAGACATTGAGCATGCTTTGGTAAGCTTACGGCGATAAAACAATGGGTTGTACGCAATGTTTCAAGTGGCATGAGCACTTCAAAAGTGGAAGAATATTCCTAGAAAATGATGAGTGATCTGGAAGATCCACCACATGCATCACTCCCAGAAATATGGTATTGTGCATCAAGAATTCATCTCGCAGGGTCAGACCAGCAATTGAGAGTTCCGCTATAACATTTTGAAGCATTTGAGGGAGGACATTTGGCAAAAGTGACCATATCTGTGGAGCACAAAGAATTGGATTCTTCATGGCAATGCACCCTCTCACCGAGCTCTCCTCGCTCGTGAGTTTCTTGCCAAAATCAACATGGTATCACTTCCGCATCTGCCCTATCCACAGGATTTATCCCCTGTGGACCTCCATCTCTTCCCCAAGATGAAAATGCAGCTCAAAGGTCACCTCTTAACACTGTTGTCAAGATCCAGACTTGCTTTTGGAAAAACCACTTCTAGGCTAGATTCCAAAAGTGACAGGAATGCTGGGACTGATGTATTGCCCTATGAGGTGACTTTTTCAAAAGAAATGATGTTAAAACTTTGATAAATAAGTTATTTTTTATTAAACATAAGCAGTCTTGGAACTTTATGATACCACCTTGTGTGTGTGTGTGTGTGTGTAGTCTCGAACAATTTCTGTGAGTTTGTTTTTGATATTGTAGGTTCTGGTGAAGTAAATAAAGTTACTAAAGCACAAGAAGATTTACTTCATTCATTTCGTTCCAACACCTCAGCATGTCTTGTTTGTATTGAATCTATTAAGAAGACAGATGCTGTAAGTTCTTTTTTTTTGTTGTTTATTGGTATTTTTTATTTGTTAATGATATCCACAAATTCTCTCACAATGAGTGTTGTTATAGTAGTAATATAGTCTCAGGCCAACACAGTTGAGCAAACTTAGGATCAAAGACATTCCATCCTAATGTGTCCTTTCCATATTTAAGAGGAAAAGAACTAATCAAAGATTTAGCTGTTATTTCTAGCAACTCATGTGACCACCTACAGGCTCCCTCATTTGCTCAGCAGTTCTCTTAGGCAAGGATCAGTTTCTCTGTTTTCTCCAAGTTGAAAATCAATGTTACTGACATTTCAGAGTCAATTTTACTAGTAAGAAAGGATAGGCGGCTTTAAAAGTACCTATTTCAATAAGTCATATGCAACTATATTAAATATCTAAAGGGAGTTGATTATAATTGTTTAAACTATTAATCTTTTATCTTTATAAATGAAGCCTTTTTAATATTGGTTTCAAATTTTGGCACATGGCCAGTAAGCTCAGGGGAGGGGATAAGTTGATTACATCAACCCCAGTGCTCGACTTATTTTATTGACCCCTAAAAGTTGAAAGGTAAAGTTAACCTCAGCAGAATGTGAAGACAGACGAAATGCAGCTAAGCATTTTTGCCTGGCTTGCTAATGATTCTGCTAGCTTGGCACCTTAAGCCTTTTCAATATTTATGTCTGTCAAAAGTGCTCCACACTGAAGAGCAATTTAATAGTCTGAAAAGAATAAAACAATTGTTATTAAAATCTATTCAAAATTAAATCATTCGTCTTTATAAACATTTTTTTATTACCACTTTTATTAATCATTTAAAATCAAATATCCCTGTTTGATGTTGCTTCAAATTAATAACAAGGAATCTTAATATATATCATTTGTCTATATTGTGTTAACTCAGATGTGAAAGGCAACTGTTTGTTTTGACTTATCATCTGTGGTAGCTTTTTTTTTTTTTTTTTTCCTTCCTTACATTAATCTGGATAAAGATGCATAGCATATTGTTTTGGAAGTTGAATTCACAATCATTAGGTTACAGGTTCAATTCTCAAGCTTTAAGCATAGTACTTCATTTCACAGTACCCTGCAACTGACTGCTATCCCATTTTGGAAGTAGTCCTGTATTCTCAACCAGAGAAAATATATAGTTGTCATTATTTCACTTCATCATTAAAATTATCAATCAATAATTTTGAAGTCGGATGTTTTCTTATTTTTCTGAAATCTCTTATATTCACAATGTTACATTGCACAATTGTTCTATTGTCTTTCCTTTATAGATTTGGTGTTGCCAAGGATGTTATTGCATATTTCACATTCAGTGTATCCAAAAGTGGGTACGCGAAGGTGTTCATCAACAAAACTTAAAACAAGAAAATGTTGAAGAAATGGATATTCCTTGGTATTGGTAGGTGTCCTAATCATAATTTTATTATTATTATTATTATTTTAAACAGCTTCAGTGCCTTGTAAATGGATATGAGTGGAAACTATGTAGAATCTGTGTGTGTGTGTGTGCATGTGCGTATGCAGGCATGGCTGTTTGGTTAAGAAGTTTGCTTCCCAGACACATGGTTCTGGATTTAGTCCTACTGCAGAACTAGTGTCTTCTACTACAGCCTTGGACCAACTAAACTTTATGGGTAAATTTGATGTAGGGAAATTAAAATAAGCCCTTTTTTATATATATATATATATATATATATATATAT
>NC_068993.1:9081084-9085200 GCF_001194135.2 Octopus bimaculoides
ATATATATATATATATATATATATATATCATGGAAAAACGTGATGGAATACAAAAGAACAAATATTGAAATTATTTGATGGTGATGGTGCCACGTAAAAAGAACTGGTGATGGTGCCATGTAAAAAGTATCCAGCACACTCTAAAATAGTTGGCATTAGATAGGGCATCCAGCTGTAGAAACCGAACCAAAACAGACCAAGAATGAGATGGTTGGATAGTATCCATAATCTCCATTGGTCATACTTGAGAATCTAGCTGGAAAGTGTAATGACAGTTGCTACTGATAGGACCCTATGGGGGTGGTGCCTGAGACTGTGCCTTTATGACTCTCTCAGGCACAGTGAACAGAGGAAATGGATGGAAGTTATTAATTTTTAAATCTTCAAATGAAAATTTCTCTTGTTTATCATAGAAAAGTTTTCATAATTTCTATTTAAGATAGAAATACATGTTTAAAAAAATGAGGTTTCCTTTTTCTCTTCTAGCCCAAAATGCAGATTCGAATATAAACAAAAAGACTGTCCTGTTCGTTATAAATGTTTTTGCGGTCAAGTCGAAGACCCACGTTTTGATCCATGGTTAGTACCACATTCTTGTGGACAGACATGTGGGAAACAACTAATACCCCTCTGTGGACATTGTTGTTTATTACTCTGCCATCCAGGTAAGTTAACATATTACATATCTGCTAAAGCCATTTTCAATCTTTACTAAATATACACTCACTGATTACTAGGAAAAATTTCCTTAAACTTTCAACAGCAACAATAATAATAATGCTTCAAACAGTTTGCTTCTATACTTACTTGTGTAACAATTAAAATTATGCAATAATATGTTGAAAAAAACTAGTTTCTTTTTTAAAATAAAGTGCAAAATCTTTTTTTTTTTTTTTTTTGTAAATTCATGGTATTCCCTCCTTCCCATTTAAAAAAAAACAACTTTCTATTTGGTAGTAATGTTAAATTTTAGTTAATACAGTTCTATATTTAAGAGATGAGGAATTATTTACATTATTTACATTTGACGGATATTTGTCCTCATCTTGTTTGTTGTTAACACAACGTTTCGGCTGATATACCCTCCAGCCTTCGTCATATGGCATAGTGGTTAAGAGCGTGGGCTACTAACCCCAAGATTCCGAGTTCGATTCACGGCAGCGACCTGATTAATAATAGTAATAATAATAATAATATAATAATAGTAACATCGTAAGGAATGAGAACCCAGGTTCGAAATTTCCTCAAGACACCTGACGAAGGCTGGAGGGTATATCAGCCGAAACGTGTTAACAACAAACAAGATGAGGACAAATATCCATCAAATGTAAATAATGTAAATAATGTTAAATTTTAGTATTGTTTAAATGTATTATATATTTTATACTATTCTTTGTCACTGGATTATATTCAGGTCCTTGCCCTCCTTGTCCTAAAATATTGAAAGCTCTCTGCCATTGCCAACAGTCTCCAGCAAAAATGCGACGCTGCTCTGACAAAGTATGGTCATGTGGGCAGCCTTGTAGACGTCTTTTACTCTGTCAACAACACTATTGTCAACAGGCATGTCATGAAGGTAGGCAGATATATTTATCGAATTTCTGTAAATTTCACATATTAAAATAACATTTCACAAACAAATGGATTTCATAATAATTCATAATAATTCACATTGTTTTTTTTTCTCTGTTCACATTTTTTATAGGATCACATTGGTGGGATGGCATTATTTTTTTTTTTAGTTGGAGCAATTGTTTTTTCAGTTGGATGTTTGGATGGTTATCTTTCAGCTAATAACTGAACTGTAAAGAAAGAATAAAACATGATTTTATTGATTAATCAGTTACAATATTTACACAGGACACAATACAATGATGTTTTGAACTCTGAAGAACTTACAGAGATATTATATATACACACACATATTCTATGGTTACAGAGAAATTATAATTCCTCTTGCCTCATTATACTTCAATAATAAAAATAACAAAACAAGGAAGCTCGACATATGCTATGTAGAATTAATGCATCAGTATGTAGTTATTTGTAAACCATTTCATGTAGTTGGTAATAAAAATATCTAATTTTACTTATAATTCTTTATACTTCTAGGGGACTGTCCACCATGTCCTAAAACCAGTCAGCAGAAATGCCAGTGTGGTCAGGAGACTGATATTCGACCTTGTGCTGCCCCACAGTGGCAATGTGGAAAGGTAAACTGAGGCATAAGATTGTTGTTGTTGTTGCTGCTGCTGTGGCAGCGACAGTTGTAGTATGTGGGGGAAACTAGATTTGTTGATTTTTGCCTTTCATCCTTTGAGGGTTTGATGAAATAAGTACCAGCCACATATCAAGAACAATTCAATTGATTATAGCTGTCTCTACTGCAAACTTTATTTTTTATTCTTATTCAAATTATCTGCTAGTTCAAGCTGACATAGCAGAGAATATTAAATTCATGAAAATAGAAAACAATTAGGTCCAAACAATATATATATATATATATATATACACACACATACATATATACACATACACATTTGTAGTTATGCATGGGAGAAGGAATGAGTTAAGGGAAGGAGTACTCAATACACAGTGCGGTGTTTAATTGGAAGAAGCTGATAATTCACTTCGACGGTACTTAGAGTTTCTCTCTATCTGCAATTATATATATATATATATATATATAGTACTGGCAGAATTGTTAGCAGTCCTCAGTCAAATCATTCAACTCATGCCAGCATGGAAAGCGGACGTTAAACGACGATGATGATAATGATATATATAATTTATTTTTAAAAGGTTTTAGAAATCGCATGAACTGAAAAGAAGGATAACAATTATGACAAAAAAATGTTTCCTTCTTGTACTTTTTGAATCAATGTTATATAGATTATCTAAGGTAGACTTGTTTACCTACATAAAGATTATTCCTATCTGAACCTGTTGAATGCCTTTGCAATCATCTTTTAGAGACCGACAGGTGTTTTTCTATTAATGGATTTTTACATGAATGGACTCAGCTTAACTTTTCTAGTCTAAGGAAACATAGATTACATATTTTGAACATCTGCTTCTTTGATAAATTTTCCTAACTCTAATCTAAATACGAGGCAAACTTTTATATTTTTTAACTGTATAACACAGTAGCACTGGGGAGGTAGGGATATCATTGGCATGAGCATCATCAAGAAAGTGTTCAATGAGATAAATTATGGTGTTCAGTAAAATTTGTTTCTGTTCTGAATTCAAATCTTACTCCACTCCATTTTGCCTTTTTATTGTTCTACGATCAATAAAATAAGACACCGAATAAAAAAACAATTCATTTTGAACTGTGACTAATGGTTAAAGTTCAAGTTTCTTTATTTGTTTTTTGACATGTAATTTCAAATTGATAGAAACTGAAGTATTTTGATAAATCCAAATTGATGTGGGTTGAGTCTTGTTCTAAAATTTAAAAGAATTTAAATTGAAAAAAATATTTCAATGATTGTTTATATCTTTACTACAGACTTGTGGGAAATTGCTTAAATGTGGCCATCACACCTGTGAACAAGTGTGCCATGCTGAAGCTTGTGGGGACTGCCCAAGAAGTGGCTTGCGAAAATGTCCCTGTGGAAAAATGTGTAAGTTTTCAGAATAGGGAAAATTGTACTGTGGCACTCCTCAATTAAAAGATACCATTATACAGAATATTATTGTTGTAGTTGTTGTTAAGGCGGTGAGCTGGCAGAATCGTTAGCATGCCGGGCAAAATGCTTAGCAGCATTTCGTCTGTCTTTACGATCTGGGTTCAAATTCCGCCATGGTCAACTTTGTCTTTCATCCTTTTGGGGCCGATAAATTAAGTACGAGCAAAAATGCTGGAGTCAATGCAATCAACTAGTCCCCCTACCACCACCAATAAATAAATAAATAAATTTTCAGGCCTTGCACCTTCTGTAGAAAGAATTATTGTTGTCATTGAATTTTCAGTTTAAGATTTGAAATTACTACAAACTCTGTACTTTCTGATTTTGAAATTAAATGAATTTTAAAATATCTAAAGCAAGCATCCTTCTAACAATTTATGGTTCAGTTTTTCACTCTTTCAACTTCACAATGTTTGTCAAT
>NC_068993.1:9085423-9093569 GCF_001194135.2 Octopus bimaculoides
TAATCTTTTAAAATCTATACTTTTTTTAAAAAATCAAATAACAATAAATGCATTAATAGTTGTACTTCAGTTTTATTACTTCCAGATATCTTGTCATACGTAGGAATTAATTATAAATTTATATTTCTTTCTGTTGAGTAATCTTTGTATACCAATTAAAAAATCAGTAATACTAGTTTTAATATTTCATGTATTCTAAGGCAGCAATCTGGTGGAATCAACAGCATGCAGGGCAAAATAATTAGCGGCATTTCATCTGTCTTTATGATCTAAGTTCAAATTCCACTGAAGTCAATTTTGACTTTCATCCTTTCAGAGTCAATAAAATAAGTACCAGTTGAACACTGGGGTCAATATATTCGATTAACCCCACTCCCCCAAAATTACTGGCCTTGTGCCAAAATTTGAAACCAGTATTTCATGTATTCAAAGGTAGTGATATTTAGATTCTGTAGAATGTTGGACAAGACATCTTGCAGTATTTTGTTGCTTTCTAAAACCTATCAAGTACTCAAGTTGATATGATTGATTGATCATTCCTTGTTCCTTCCATTCAACATAAAAGGCCTTGTGCTTGAGTTTGAAATCACAATTTTAGAAATTCATAAAACCAGCATAATGAATCTTTGTAGGATAAAACAATATCCTACATACTTTAGTCAGCGTGAATGAAGACGAGTATAAAACTATTTTCACAATTACATGATTGGCGTAGTAGGAACAAGTGCCTATAACATATGTCACACAGATTTCTAAATTTGCAAAACTTGTTGTCAACACCATAAGAAAGACAAGTTTTTAACATATTGCTGTTTAATACTGTCTTATTGAACATCTGGTAAATGTAATAATATACAATAATTTTGTAATTAATTTCATGCTACAGTGCAGTTTTAAATTATCAAATTTACTTTTATATTATTTCTAAAACTAGTGATTCTTATTTTTTTAAATGAAGGATTTGCTCTCTGCTAGAAAGTTTAATTACTTCTAAAACATCAGCGAGTAGTTCTGCTTTATTTTTTCTGATATAAAACCAGAAGTAAAAGTATCAAAAAGAAAATAACGAGCAGAAATATAATTAGAAGTTGCTTTTTAGAATATGTTAACTCGAGAGGGTTAGATGCATTACTAGAATAATTATTTTATGAGATGTATGCTAATCTAAATCTAGTTAATTTTTTAATTTGTTTGATGTTGCATCCAAATTTAATTTTCATCCTTGATGCAAATTGTTATTTCAGTGTCGTCAAACAATAGTGAAAAAATGTCGTTGTGCGCAAAGGAGAAAAGAAGTGCCTTGCTGCAAAGACTACATTTGTGACATGAAATGTCAGAAGATGAGAGATTGTAGGCGACATCAGTGCAAACGAAAGGTGAATAATTTCATAGATATTTCCTGTATTGTCATCTCTGCTATAAGTTAATTGTGGAGTTAGAAGTCATATTTTACTCCACTGTATCAAGTAGTACAACTATGTATTTCTATTATTTTATCAGTGTCATGATGTTAGATATTGAAAAACTATTTGGTTCAAGTAATTGGTTCAACGTCTGAGACCCCCTTCGGTCACGAATGACCATGGGATTGCGCCTTGAAAGTTACCCTCTGAGGCACAAGTCTGGGCAAGGTTGCTTATGGAAGACCAGCAGTCACCCATGCATACCAACTCTCCTCTTCTTGCCACCAATGTTATCCAAGGGAAAGGCAAAGGGGCCAATACAGCTTGGCACCAGTGACGTCGCAACTCATTTCTACAGCTGAGTGAACTGGAGCAATGTGAAATAAAGTGTCTTGCTCAAGAACACAACATGCAGCCCAGTCCCGGATTCAAACTCCCAACCTCACGGTCATAAGTTTGACGCTTTAACCACTGAGCCATGCGCCTTCACTAGGTTCAACATGCATATATTATTATTCATACACTACTTGAAGATCAAAAGATGGCTTTTAGTTTTGTTGCACTTGTTATCTTTAAACAAAACCAAACTAATGCATATCAGCTATCAGGGCATGAGTGATAAAAAAATATCCTTCTTGAGACTTCAGTGATGTAATCATTCCTTTGGTATAGTTCTTAATATTTGTAAGATAAACATGCAGCCCATGCTACAGCTATATGTCTCTTGTCTTATTTTTTTTTTAATCTTAGTGTTGTGATGGCAGATGCCCAATTTGTGAACAAGTGTGTGGTAGATCTTTATCATGTCGAAATCACAAGTGCTCAAGTAAATGTCACCAAGGTAAGTTAACATAGTGAATTAGTACTAGTGTAAGAAACGATAGTTTCATGAATACTTTCTTGTTTGTTATGATGACTTTACTATTTCTGTATTTCACTGAAGTTTTGGATTTGCAGATAATGAGTGAATAGTAACATTTGTAGAGTATTACAGTTCTTGTATAGCAGCACAGAAACCACAGAAAGCAATGTTTGGTGGTGTAATGTTTAAATACATCGAATTATGTTAGACAGCTGAAGATGAGCAGGAAAGACATTCTCATATGTTTGTATACATCATCATCATTGTTTAACGTCCGCTTTTCATGCTAGTACGGGTTGGACGATTTGACTGAGGACTGGTGGAGCAGGAGGCGACAGAAATCTGTTACTGTGATGTGTAAGTGTTGGGAATTGCTTAATGTATGCTAATATAGTAAACTGGGTGAAGACAGCAAGCTGGCAGAGTCATTAGCATGCCGAGCAAAATGCTTAGTGGCATTATGTCTGCCTGTATGTTCTGAATGTGGAGGCGCAATGGCCCAGTGGTTAGGGCAGCGGACTCGCGGTTTCGGTTCCCAGACCAGGCGTTGTGAGTGTTTATTGAGCGAAAACACCTAAAGCTCCACGAGGCTCCGGCAGGGGATGGTGGCAAACCCTGCTGTACTCTTTCACCACAACTTTCTCTCACTCTTACTTCCTGTTTCTGTTGTGCCTGTAATTCAAAGGGTAAGCCTTGTCACACTGTCACGCTGAATATCCCCGAGAACTACATTAAGGGTACACGTGTCTGTGGAGTGCTCAGCCACTTGCACGTTAATTTCACGAGCAGGCTGTTCCGTTGATCGGATCAACTGGAACCCTCGACGTCATAAGCGACGGAGTGCCAACAACAACAATGTTCTGAGTTCAAATTGAGCTGAGATCGACTTTGCCTTTCATCCTTTTGGGGTTGAACACTGGAGTCGTAATCGACTTAACCCCTCCCCCAAACTTGCTGGCCTTGTGCCAAAATTTGAAACTAATATAGTAAACTGAGTGATTGTGGTTGGCTGAATTGGCCATGTACTGAAGAACAATCAGCAGTTTATTTCTTGTCAACAGCAACAGCAATGAATCAAATACTTCAACCCATTTATATTAACAAATTAGTACCATAGCATAGAAACAACTGTTAATGATTAGACTGCAAAACTGAGTTTGTTTGTCGGCTTACAGCACCAAGTACTACTTTTCCAATGCTTTTGGAGAGAGTAATAGTAAAGAACCATTCCAGTACTTGAACATTTTTTATTGATATTCATTTTTTTAAAAAACATTTTTAACATTGTTTTTTTAATATTTACCTTAAACAGGACCATGTTATCCTTGTACCATGACTGTTGACAAATTCTGTTTCTGTAAATCTACCTACATCACTGTTCCATGTGGTCGGGAAAAAGTCATAAAACCACCAAAATGCAACCAAACATGCAAGTAAGTTATTTCGCAATACTCACATCTCTCTTTACTCTTTTACTTGTTTCAGTCATTTGACTGCAGCCATGCTGGAGCACCGCCTTTAGTTGAGCAAATCGACCCCGGGACTTATTCTTTGTAAGCCTAGTACTTATTCTATCGGTCTCTTTTACTGAACCGCTAAGTTACGGGGACAGAAACACACCAGCATCGGTTGTCAAGCAATGCTAGGGGGACAAACACAGACACATATATATACATATATACGACAGGCTTCTTTCAGTTTCCATGTACCAAATCCACTCACAAGGCTTTGGTCGGCCCGAGGCTATAGTAGAAGACACTTGCCCAAGATACCACGCAGTGGGACTGAACCCAGAACCATGTGGTTGGTGAGCAAGCTACTTACCACACAGCCACTCCTGCGCCTAAAGAAACATCTGTTTCTTTTTTTCATCTTCTTTAGCCCTGCATTCCCTCAGTTCAAATACTGATAGGGTTAACATATTTTCTCTGAGTTTGATAAAATGAGAAATATGCAGGAGATGATTCAGTGTCCCCTTTCTAGTAAAAATCAATCTTTTGCATTATCAAAAGAAATCATGATTACTACTGCTGCCACAGTCTCATGTTTAAAAATCCCTGCAATAAAGGAACTCCACCAGCAAACAAAGCTTGCAAAGTAAAAGGCAGAAATTTGACATTCCAAACAACACCCTGTCAGATTTTTTTTTTTCTGACAGCACACTAAATTACTTAACTTATAAAAAAAAAAAGTTTACAACTTGGTTCCAGTTCCATATTAGAATTTCTTTTTTTTTTTATATCCCTTAATAGCTTTAAGGGAAGGCATGAATGTCTCTACAATGTAAAAATTAAATTGCTGTTAATTTATGTAATCTCAAGCTAGCATTTCTGTCATTTGTGCCTTGAAATTTTCTTTTTCTTTTTCGAAAGGGTTCCATCTGATTGCCACCATCCTGACCGTAAGCCACACCGATGTCATTTTGGTGACTGTCCACCTTGTAAGAATGTTTGTAACAACCAACTACCTAACTGTTCCCATTTCTGTCCAATGCTATGCCATGATGCTGTCAAGGTTAAGAAACCAATCAACCCAGTACGTATAAAATACTATGACCGACTTTAGTAACTGTAATGTGGTATAATTCATGACCTTTCTGTGTGTATAATAGGATGAGGTTGATGAGAATGGGGTAGAGTGGAGCAAGATGTTTGAATAGTTGACAAGGTGTTTGTGGTGAGCATATGTGTGTATATATAGACAATAAAATGAGACTGATTGTCTTTGATAGAAGGGTCATACTTGAATGAAAGGAGGAGAACTAGGGAGCAACTATGTTTGTGCATGAGCAAATAAAAAAGGAAAGTGAAATAGTGAGGGTATGAAAATGTGTAGAAAGTGAGTTAATGATGTTTGAAAGATATTTAAGAAAGTAAGAGTGAAAGAGTTGCTTTCTTTGATATTCCTTCTCTTTTTTTCTTATAATCATTTTTTTTCTTTCTTCAAATCACCAGTTATTGTATTCCAATAAACATAAAATTGTGGACCAGTTTGAAAAAATAAAGAAACCATGCCCTCCTTGTCAAGTCATTGTGGAGCAAAAATGTCTTGGAAAACATGAAGTAAGCTTTTAATTAAGTTTATTGTGTCTTGATAGCGATATGTTTATATTCTTTTTATATATGTGTGTGTGTGTGTGTGTTGCATTAACTGCTTCCTAAACTGCAAAAGTTAGGCAGTTTTGTAAATTTGTGGACTTCACCTAGATTATATATGTATCTCATTGAACTTGTTCTGTACTTTAACCAACTTGACCTGTCCTCTAAACACTTAAAGCAAATTATAATAAGGTAAGTGTCTTGAATTAAAATATAAATCTGTTTGCAAACCCCAAGGATTATTCATGTGACTGTGCTTAGCTCTGGATCAGAGATAATTCTACTGGGCAGGAGACTGGTCTTTGTGTGTAACCTTCCCAGAAAATCCTAGCAGCTGTACTTTGGTAACACAATAATTAGAGCAGTGTAAATGTCAGAAACACCCACCAATGAGCAAAAAAAAAATCTAAAGTAGATTTGAACTCACATCTCATGAACCAGTGGTCCAGTATATTACCCATTAAGCTATTTTCCTGCCTCCTTAGGACTTAATGATTAAAAAAGCCAAAATCAATTAAGTTTCCAATAGCAATTATTTTGTATCGTTCAGCAGTCCATTATTATTTTGTGTACTTCATTCAGCCTTGTAAAATAGGTACTACTTTCATTTTACACATGAATGATTGATAACTTGAAAGTTACCAGATTTGTGGTGCCCCATTAAATACATTGTCTTTTGTAGCATATCTATCTCCTGAACTATGATTGTAATGAGCTTGCTGAATGATTTGAGCCCTACTCTGCAAAAATAGAAAACTAAATATATATAAGATGATATAAAATAAGAACAAACTCAAGTATCTTATTGTACAAACATATACAATCTCTGCTAGCTTGAAAAGCAAATTGAACATTAACTTTCAGGATTGTGGTGCAGATATTTCCATTTTTTTTTTTCATATTTTTTCTTTTTCTGTTTTTTTTTTCTAACTTGCAGGTAAAGGAATTTGCTTGTTCAGCTGTTGTTCCGTATTCTTGTAAGAGGGCTTGCAACCGTTTACTTCCCTGTACCAATCATTTATGTGTCTTTGAATGCCATGAAGTTAAAAATGCTGCTGATGAGAAAAATGTAAGTTGTTAATTATAACTTATTTGTTGGGTTCTATTAGTTTTAGCTAATGCATTTAGTGGTGAAGGCACATGACTTAGGGGCTAGAGTTTTCGGCTCTCAACCATAAGGTCATGAGTTTGATACCCAACGGGCATGCTGTGTCCTGGAGGAAGATACTTTATTGTACATTACTCCAGTCCGTGGAGGCGTTGTGAGTGTTTATTGAGCGAAAACACCTAAAGCTCCACGATGCTCCGGCAGGGGATGGTGGCGAACCCTGCTGTACTCTTCCACCACAACTGTCTCTCTCTCTCACTCTTACTTCCTGTTTCTGTTGTGCCTGTAATTCAAAGAGTCAGCCTTGTCACACTGTGTCATGCTGAATATCCCCGAGAACTACGTTAAGGGTACATGTGTCTGTGGATTGCTCAGCAAGTTTAGGAAGAAAATGATTATTTTTGATAATTTCTATTTCTTTCTAATTTCAGGCTGGATCCAATTGCTCAAAATGTGAAGAGGAATGTTCAAGACCACGACTTCCTGGCTGTAATCATGAGTGTTCATTACCATGTCATTCTGGTGACTGTCCACCATGTTCAGAGATAATTCGAATGCGCTGTCACTGTCGAAACATACTGAAATACATTCAGTGCTACAAATGGGCTACTGCTGATACAGAATCAAAATCTGTCTTAAAGTCTTGTGGACTTGATTGTCCTAAAGTGGTGAGTATTTTTTGCATTAGTCACATTTGAAAATTGTCTGGGTCATCATTGTCCTTTTAGCATAAGTTCTGTAGACATTTGTAGAATGACTTCTGTATAGCCGTATCTACTTTGAAAACTGTTTATGTTTTCTCCTCTTGTTTGTTTTTGAAAAAGATGCCATGTGATCACAAATGTCCTATGATTTGTCACCCTGGAGACTGTTGTCCTAATGGCTGTGAGAAGAGAAAGTCTGTTCGCTGTCCATGTAAACGCAGGAAAAAAGAATTCATCTGTTCAATGGTAACATCAGGGAAAGCCCAGGTGAAGTGTGACGATGTATGTAGAGAGATTCAATTAAAGCAAAAGCAGGTAAAAATTCATTATCTATTTAATCCATGTATTGCATTTGATACATTTCCAGTAATTTACTTAATCTTTTTGTACATACATAAAAAAAAAAGTACCAGTAATATATTGGTATTCTTTATAAATTGTATACCTTTGGTTGGATAATTCACTTTTGAATTAAGTTATAGTATTAATGACTATATGGTCATGAAATAAATACTGCTACTACTACTACTACTACTACTACTATTATTATTATTATTATTATTAATTGCTTTATCTACCCTGGTACTACCAGCTATCCGAGTTGATAGTACCAGGGTAGATAAAGCAATTAAGAGTATGAAGACCGAGAAAGCCCCCGGCCCATCAGGAATCACTGCAGAGATGCTCAAAATATCTGGCAGTGTTGGCTATAGCCTAGTCACCCGTATTACGAACCAGGTGATACACGAAGGAGTCATACCCAATGACTGGTGTAGCAGCATCATAGTCAACTGCTACAAAGGTAAAGGGGACGCTTTAGATACAAATAATTACAGAGGCATCAAGCTGTTAGATCAGGTTATGAAAGTTACAGAGAGGGTCATAGCCCAACTAATTAGGGAGCGAATCAATTTAGATGAGATGCAGTTTGGGTTCGTGCCAGGTAAAAGCACTACTGATGCCTTATTTCT
>NC_068993.1:9095064-9098836 GCF_001194135.2 Octopus bimaculoides
GGCACATAAAAGACACCATTTCGAGCGTGGCCGTTTTCGTGCGGGTGACACGTAAAAGCACCCACTACACTCTCTGAGTGGTTGGCGTTAGGAAGGGCATCCAGCTGTAGAAACTCTGCCAAATCAGACTGGAGCCTGGTGTTGCCATCCGGTTTCACCAGTCCTCAGTCAAATCGTCCAACCCATGCTAGCATGGAAAGCAGACGTTAAACGATGATGATGATGATTGATGATGAATAAGGCAGTGAACTGGCAGAAGTGTTAGAATGCTGGACGAAATGCTTGGCGATGTTTTGCCCATTGCTATGTTCTGAGTTCAATTTCCACCAAGGTTAACTTGGCTTTTCATCATTTCGGGTTGATAAATTAAGTACCAGTTGAACACTGGGGTCAATGTAAATGACACATCCCCTCCCCCAAAATGTCTGCCCTTGTGGAAAAATTTGAAATTATTATTATTATTATTATTATTAAGGCAGCAAGCTGGCAGAATTGTTAGCACACCAGGCAAAATGCTTAGTAGTATTTCGCCTGTCGCTACATTCTGAGTTCAAATTTCACTGAGGTCAACTTTGCCTTTCATCCTTTTGGAGTTGATAAATTAAGTACCAGTGAAACACTGGGGTTGATCTAATCAACTAGTCCCCTCCCCCAAAATTTCAGGCCTTGTGCCTTCAGTAGAAAGGATTATTATTATTATTATTATGAAGTCAATGAACTGGTAGAACCATTAGTATGTCAGAGAAAAAGCTTAGTTACGTTTTTTACATAGCTCTTGACATTCTGAGTTCAAATTCCACCAAGTTGACTTTGCCTTTCATCCTTTTAGGATCAATGTAATCAACTACCTCCTCCCCTCAAAATTGCTAGCCTTGCACCAAAGTTTGAAAGTATTATCATTATTAAGGAAGTGAGTTGGCAGAATTGTTAGTGTGTCAGAGAGAATACTTAACAGTATTTCTTCTGCATTCTGAATTCAAATTCTGCAGGGATCAACTTTGCCTTTCTTTCTTCCAGAATCAATAAAATAAAGTTAGTAGTCAAGTGCAAGGTTCAATAATATTGGCTTTTCCTGCTGACCTTAAACCTCAATATAAAAGCCATTATTTTTATTATTATTATTAAGGCAGTGAGCTGGCAGAGTCGTTAGTAGCATGCTGGACAAAATGCTTAGCAGCATTTCGTCTCTCTTTACATTCTGAGTTCAAATTTTGCCGAGGTCAGCTTTGTCTTTCATCCCTATCGAAGTTAATAAAATAAGTACCAGTTGAACACCGCAGGGCAATGTAACTAACTTACCCTTGCCTCTGAAACTGGTGGCCTTATCTCAAAGTTTGAAACCATTCTTCTTCTTATTATTATTATTGATATTATCATTAAGGCGGTACGCTGGATGAAACACTTAGCGGTATTTCGCCTGTGGCTATGTTCTGAGTTCAAATTCCGCTGAGGTCGACTTTGCCTTTCATCCTTGCGGGGGCTGATAAATTAAGTACCAGTTGCGTACTGGGGTCAATCTAATCCACTGGCCCCCTCTCCAAAAATTTCAGACCTTGTACCTAGAGTAGAAAATAATCGTTAGCATTATGTTTTAAGTTCAAATTCCACCAAGGTCAACTTTACCTTTCAACCTATCGGAGTTGATGAAATAAGTACCAGTTACTTACTGGGGTCGATAAAATCAACTAGCCCCTGCCCAGAAAATTTCAAGCCTTGTGCCATTAGTAGAAAAGATTGTTGATATTATTCACTTTTGAATTAAGTTATAGTATTAGTGACTATATGGTCATGAAATAACTACTGCTACTACTACTACTATTATTATTATTATATTTCAATTCAGATGCAGGAAGAGGCTGCTAGAAAGAAACAGGAGGAAGAAGAAAGAAGACAACGAATGGAAATTGAAGATTTTGAACGGAAAACTAAAAGAATTGGTCGAAAGAAACGCAACAGGGTCTATGAAGAGAAAATTGAATTGACTTTCATGCAGAAATATGGCAAAACTGTCTTTGCTGTCAGCATTGCAGTGATTGCTGTAGCTGCTGGTATATTTTTCATGTCTTCATAAGTTTGTCTGATAATTAATAGTCCTATCATCACGTTTTAAAAATATAACAATCACAGGGGTTGGGGAACAAAACTAATAGCCAGAAAGGATCATTCAAAAGTAAGTGTTTCTTTGGCCATACGGGATTTCTTTGTGAACAGACTTGTGATCACAAGCAGTCTATTTATGACCATCCCATCTATTCTTTAGACACAGTATATTTAGGACCACATTATCCCATTTCTAAGATGATAGGATGTGATTTGAGTGATATTTTGCTGCTATTTCTAACAAATCAAGTCTCTCGTATTGTCTTGTAACATATTGAGAAGATATGTTTATTCTCTACTTTGGATACTGACTTGAGATGAATATTCTTCACAGGTTAAAAGATTCTCCCTTTTATTAACTATGGGTAGTAATGAGGGGTCTACTTATTATGACAAAGACCTCGGGTACGTCAGTCATTTACAGTTTTAGGTACGTACACATAAGTTAGTCACTGACTGACATGATCATCTATAGACAAACTACTTGATTTTTTTTTTTTTTTTTTTTGTAGCTGTTACTGGGCCCTTCTACCTCCTTTACATAGCGGCAAGAATGCTGAGGCTGCAATAATGTGAAATGATTGCTATTGAGATAGGTCAAATGGCTAAGTGGATAACTCAATGGTTTATCACTTTAAATTCACTTTAGTCCTTTCTATTCTCATTCTAAGCAGGACACCTTATTCTACTCACCTTCAGGTCCCCAAGCAGTTAAAAATAGGGTGCCATGTTTTTAGGAAAGACATTTTCAATATACTGGTGTTCTATCCAGGAGAACTGTCTCCCATCAGCTTTATTCTACAGAAGCTGTTTGAAATACTTGTACTACGAATCCCTAAGTTTGTGGAAAATGCAAGCAGCGTAACCATTATGAGTGGTGACACTGAAATCCTATTAAGATACACTGATTTAATATACAGTTTGTGCATTTTGTGTTATATAATTTCATTGTTTCATCCGTTTTGTTTTTCTTTTTATTTGAGAGCAGATTTAGATTCTTTGGCAGTTGAACATGCTAAATTCTAATAATCCGAATTTGAATTTTTCTCAGTGGCAACTGATTTCTTCCTAAAACCTTTTTTCTCTCTTCTTTCTTAATTTTTTAATGTCTTTTATTGATATCATTATTGATCCCAATGTGGCAAGTTGGCAGAATTGTTAGCACACCAGGTAACATGCTTACCAGCATTTCATCTGTCCTTACGTTCCAAGTTCAAATTCTTCCTGGGTTGACTTTGCCTTTCATCCTTTCAAGGTCAATGAAATAAGTACCAGTTATGCATTGGGGTTGAGGAAATCAACTAGCTGCCTCTCCCAAAATTTCAGTCATTGCGCCTATAGTAGAAAAGATTATTGATCCCAGTGATGCAATATATTTTGGTCTAGAAGCGATGTCCACTTTTAGATGTAGAAAATAGAGTTGGGGGAGTCAACAATAATTGTCGGTTTAAGGTGGCAGGCTGGCGGAATTGATAGCAGACTGGACAGAATACTTTGAGGTATTTCTTCTGGTTTCATGTTCTAAGTTCAAATAACCCATTATCAACTTTGCCTTTCATCCTTTCAGGGTTGATAAAACGAGTACCAGTTGAGCACTGGGGTCGATATAATTGACTGATTCTCTCCCTAAACTTTCAAGCCTTCTACCTAGAGCAGAAAGTTATTTTATGTC
>NC_068993.1:9100843-9102957 GCF_001194135.2 Octopus bimaculoides
CATTGATTAAAACAAATGAGTAGATTTGGTAGGTTTAGCAGATTCGGTGAGACAGCCTTGTTCACTATACATCTTTGTGGAAGAAGTTGTTGAATGTAATACTTTTTTCAAAGATCTGAATATTCATAAATTTTGATTCGATTTATTAATTTCCGTCTCAATTCTATCACTGCATCTGTGTGTGTGTAAAAAAAGAACACAAAAGTGGAGTTTAAAATGTTTTGGTAGCATTTTATTGATGCATTTTTAAATTACATCAGGTAAAATTTTAAACACGTGTAACCAGGCAAGTTGGAAACTAAAAGATGACCTATTAATCAACTAACTATATCCAATGTTGTGATTTGCTAGAGTATTACCCACATCATCGAAAACACCTGGCCAGATTTCACATTGATGTTTTCTCTCGTGTATGAATGCGCTTGTGTTTAGTTAAGTTTTCATTCTGAGAGAATGATTTACCGCAAATATCACAACGATATGGCTTCTCTCCTGTGTGAATGCGAATGTGCACAGCTAAGTGGTCGTTCCGAGAGAATGATTTACCACAAATATCACAGCAATATGGCTTCTCTCCTGTGTGAATGCGACAGTGTTTAGCTAAGCTATCATTGTGAGAGAATGATTTACCACAGATATCACAGTGATATGGCTTCTCTCCTGTATGAATACGACTATGCATGGCTAAGTTATCTTTCTGAGAGAACGATTTACTACATACATCACAGTGATATGGTTTCTCTCCTGAATGAACGTGACTGTGCACAGCTAAGTGACCATTCTGAGAGAATGATTTTCCACAGATATCACAGCAATATGGCTTCTCTCCTGTATGAATGTGATTGTGTTTAGCTAAGTTATCATTCTGAGAGAATGATTTACCACAGATGTCACAGCGATATGGCTTCTCCCCTGTATGAATGCGATTGTGTTTAGCTAAGTGTTCATTCTGAGAGAATGATTTACCACAGATATCACACTGAAATGGTTTTTCTCCTGTATGAATACGACTGTGCATAGCTAAGTTATCATTCTGAGAGAACGATTTACCACATATATCACAGTGATACGGTTTCTCTCCTGTATGAATGCGACTGTGCACAGCTAAGTGACCATTCTGAGAGAATGATTTACCACATATATCACAGCAATATGGTTTCTCTCCTGTATGAATGTGCTTGTGTTTAGCCAAGCTATAATTGTGAGAAAATGATTCACCACAGATATCACAGCGATATGGCCTCTCCCCTGTATGAATGCGATTGTGTTTAGCTAAGCTGGTATGACAAGAGAATGATTTACCACAGATATCACACGGAAATGGTTTTTCTCCTGTATGAATGCGCTTGTGTTTTGTTAGGTGATAACTGACATAGAATGATGTACCACAGATATCACACTGATGTTGTTTCTCACTTGTGTGAATAAGTTTGTGATCAATTAACTTTTGTTTCCGAGAGAATGACTTACCACAGGTATCACAGTGATATGGTTTTTCCCCTGTATGAATACGTTTGTGGTCAATCAAGTGCACATTCCTACGAAATGTTTTACCACAGATATCACAGTGATGTGGCTTTTCTCCTGTATGAATATGTTTGTGAGTTGTGAGGCTATATTTTTGAGAAAACGATTTTTGACAAATATCACATTGGTATGGGGATTTTCCTAACTCTTTCGGCATCTTAACCTTTTAGTATTCAGATTACTGTGTAATTTGTAATTCTTTTCCATTCACATTGTTTTGAATTAATTACATATTACTTCATAGGTTTGAAACTTCAACGATGTGATTGTTTTTAGAGTGACATTGCAGGGTAGGTATGAGAGGTCAAATCTGGTTGGTTTGATTATAAAATAGTCAGAATATATGGGTCGGGTATGGCTGGTTCAAACACTAAAGTGTTCAGATAAAGAAAATCAACTCTCAAACTTTATCATATAATTAAGCACCCACTACACTCTCTGAGTGGTTGGCGTTAGGAAGGGCATCCAGCTGTAGAAACTCTGCCAAATCAGACTGGAGCCTGGTGTTGCCATCCGGTTTCACCAGTCCTCAGTCAAATCGTCCAACCCATGCTAGCATGGAAAGCGGACGTTAAACGATGATGATG
>NC_068993.1:9104528-9108637 GCF_001194135.2 Octopus bimaculoides
GGAGAACGACGTAAAAAGAGGCAGAGATGACGTCATTAGGTGTTTTCCGGTTCTCCTGCGCCGTCTCTCATCTTCATTTCCGGTAAGTGACCCTTCCACCTAAGGAATCGAATAAAGATAAAGCTTGTTGTGTTAGGATGACAAAGTAAGTTGCGCTTTTTCCTTTTCTTTCTGTTGATATTTAAATGTAAGTAATAATTGTTTCCAGTTTCGGTACAAACACAGCGGTTTTAGTGGCTGAGGCCAGAAATAATTTATTTTATCATTCTCTGATGTATGAAAGGCGAGGTTGACCCGCGGAGAGATGGAAAAGGAGATTTACTGCACGGCTTTCCCCTCGATTCTCTGAGAGATTAGGGTTGGTTGTCGTGTATCCGAATGTAACAATGTCCCAATATAACGTGGAAATAGGTGTATGCAGATGCTTCCAATGGAATAGGTGTAGCAGGATTGCACTTATAATCCATGATAGCAGTCTGGAGTAAAAGCGTTGTTTGACTATTACACACTTTGCTGGTGCATTTTCGGCTAGTTCCTTCATTTGTCTCAATAGCTGTGAAGGCATATGGACAGCATGATGTTCATCGTTCACTTATGTGCGAAACTTCTGCTCTGTAGATAGAGAAGTCCATCATAAAGTCTACGTCTTAACACTGTAATAAGTGGCATCTTATGGTGGGTTGATAATAAGATCCTTAACTTCTGACTTAAAGAAAGCCTATTGGCAGTGATTCAGCAGAAGGCCCGCGACGCCATAATCTTCAGCGAAGAAGTCTTCACATTTCACACCAGACTTCGTACCACCGGCTTCTGCTTGTTCGTTTCTCTTATATCCTCACCACTGCAAACATCTTATCTAACTGTGCAATTGTCTCTTTTCATACCTTCTCTCTGATTCCTACATGTCCACGCTCACTTTGCTCAGCACTTGTTAACAATTCCAAATAAATTACTATGCTTTAAAAACAAAACACGCCTTCTGACATTTATGCATAGATTTATTTCCACGTTATTTTGGGACATTGTTACATTCGATCACACAACAACCAACTCTATTACATTTAGAACCAGTAACTAACCACTAAATTTGGTGAATACGAAACTCACTAAAAAATTGTCGAAATACATTAAGGTATGGAGTTACTTCCCCCTTAACTGCTTTTTGTTAGTTCTTCATTATCACTTTTCCTCATTAAACTTGGTCTTATTTAATTAAACATTTAGATTTACTTCGTCAGAACTAGTTTGCAAGTGATACATAGGACCCCATATTGACTGTAAATAATTACTAATTTACTTAATTTAGAGTGGTCATTTCAAGCGATCGTCGAAACTTCTGTTTTACAGTAAACGTCGACGTTATATCCTGTTTCTTTCAATTATATTGTGACATCTTCCTCGTCGGTTATATATTATGTAAGTATTATTCATATAAACATCTGTATTATACATGTTTATCTCATATTCGTTTTCTACACAGTTGTTGGCACTATCATGCTAAGCATGATAGTGCCCAGTTGTTCACACCCAGTAGGCTGGGGTTATTTCTGTTTTTGTTAACGGGTGTGGATCTTCATATTCTGTTGTATCTGGGGTGAGTCATTCTCTTTTAGTGCCTCGTAATTTAACACACTCACCCGTAAAATTTCCACTCATTTACTTATTTATTTTTCTAAATATTTCTTTATATTGACCGTCACTTTTACATACATCTAGTTGTTTTGTTGTGAGCAGTAGAAATAAAAGGAAACTGAAGACACGAAAGACATCTCACGAAGTAACAATGTTGAATTTATAATTACACTGTTTGTTTTTCTTGTTTTAATCTTTATTTCAGTTTTCATTGTTCCCAGGGAGCACATGGCGGAGACGTAACCTATCCCCTTTCCTTTTATTTTAATATTTTTTAACGGAAATCCACATTTTCGGCTATCGAGATACCGGTTCTGAAAGAAAAAAAAAAAATGGCTAAAGCACGACTTCAAAATTTTGATTCTGCTATTGACATCTTTATTCTAATTCTTTCGTGGTAGGATAACTGAACGGAACAGAAAAGTAGAAAGACAGCGCAGGAGGACCGGCAGGGACCAGATGACGTGAAGTCTGCCTATTTTTACGTCGTTCTTCTAGAATTTGTTTGAAGGGATCCGAGATGAGATATGTGGAGTCCACCCATAATAACTAAATGATCTGGCCACGGTACCCAATCTCAACTTCAGGTAAGAGCAACTATATGTTCGTACCTTTAAACTACAATTCCATATCACAGATTTTCAAATCAGTCATAAAGCATTTCAACAATAATTAAGCGAATGCAGTAAACAGCAACTTATATGTGTGTGTGCATGTATGTATATAAGCATGTAGGAAAAGTCTGGGCGATCTTTCGTTTTGACTCGGAAAATCATAACAAAGGACTCCCATTCTTCTCAGTGTTTTCCTGGAGTGGATCACAAATGATGGCCGCAGAGTTAACATGACAAACCTGAGACATACTGACAACATTGATAGGATTGGCAGCAAGGAAGGACAGATTGGTCAGCTTTGGTAGCCACTTTGATGCAAGCAAATTAGCATGTGTTGTATTTACTGTTGGGTATGCAAGAACTTTGAAAATACCTCATGGAATGATGACTGTGTGCTGCTTAGTAATGGGCTGCCGTTTGACAAGGTACAGGACCCGTTGAGTCACCCTGCCAGCGACGAAGTGAAGTCAAGAGTCAAGGGACTGTAGCATGGTGGATTATGAAGAATTGACAGAAGAGCTCAGCTGAGCCAATGTTGCTTCTTACATTGAGGCGGAGTGAAGGAATCCCAGAAGATCGACAGCCAGGATCACGAACCTCTATCAAGATGGTAACTATAAGGCATCCAGAGGGCTGACGTCCATGGTTGTGTAATCAGCCAATGAAAGATTCACTGTGACTCAATCTCCCGATTCAAATTCATAATAATGGAATTGGATGGTGACAGACAATTATGGCAGTCTACAAAAGCAGCATGACCAAAGAGAGAGTATATATTGTATGTATCGTCTATGCATTGTATATATATATATATATATATATATGTATGTATATTGTATGTACATATGTGCATGCGCAGTTGAATCTTTTCACTTTAGCAGTCTTCGATTTCTTATATTCTTTCTCGTTTATTTCAGAATAACTGATGATATTGGCAGAAAAGGAATTTTTATATCTGACATCTTCAATATTTATCTTCTTTGATAGACTAAAGGAAGCTGTTATACAGAAGAACTATAACCATGTTTATATAAATCGGTGATGAATTATAGCGAAACATTTCCTCTCTATGAGATTGTCATCAACATTTCTCTAATATATGTGGCAGATTAATTTCATTTGAAATAAGCTTGGATTAAATTACAAAGACGCTTTCTGCACCTTCCGATATCAGCAAAGATCACAGTTGATAGAAATATAACAAAACAAACAGCAATACGAATAGGTTATAAAATGAGAAATAAGAAAAATATTCCTACGTATATACAAAGTAGTGAGAGTCAATAATAATGGAAAACTTAATTATATGAGAAAGTCTGAGAGTTGATTATCTTTTTCTTAATGCCTTTAGCATTTAAACCAGCCATACCCTGCCTATATATTCTGACTATTTTACAATCAATCCAACCAGATTTGGCCTCTCATACCTACCCTGCAATGCCACTATAAAAAGATCACATCGTTGAAGTTTCAAACCTATGAGATAATACAAGTTTAATTCAAAACAACGTGAATGAAAAAGAATTACAAATCACAGAGTAATTTGAATACCAAAAGGTTTAAAAGATGCCGAAAGAGTTAGGAAAATCACCATACCAATGTGATATCTGTCAAAATTCATTCTCCCAAAAACATCACCTCACAACTCACAAATTTATTCATACAGGAGGAAAAACCATGCCACTGTGATATCTGTGGTAAAACATTTCATCGGAATGTGCACTTGATTGACCACAAATGCATTCATACAGGAGAAAAACACAAATATATTCATTCAGGAGAAAAACCAATTCAGTGTGATATCTGTGGTAAATCATTCTACCATACAAGTAGCTTAACTGTACATAAACATATACAGGAGAC
>NC_068993.1:9108647-9111373 GCF_001194135.2 Octopus bimaculoides
ATACAAGTAGCTTAACTGTACATAAACATATACAGGAGACAAACAATGTCAGTGTGATATCTGTGGTAAATCGTTCTCCCAAAGGAGTAATTTAACTATTCATAAAAGCATTCATACAGGAGAGAAATAGTACCACTTTGATGTGTGTTGTAAATCATTTCTTTGGCATGCCAGTTTAGCTAAAAACAATTGCACACATACAGGGATGAAACCTTATCACTGTGATATCTGTGGTAAATCATTCTCTCAGAATGGTAACTTAGTTAGACACAGTCGTATTCATACAGGAGAGAAGCCATATCGCTGTGATATATGTGGTAAATCATTCTCTCAGAATGATAACTTAGCTGCGCATAATCGCATTCATACAGGAGACAAGCCATATCGCTGTGATATCTGTGGTAAATCATTCTCTAAGAATGATGGCTTAGCTAAACACTGTCGCAGTCATACAGGTGAGAAGCCATATTGCTGTGATATCTGTGGTAAATCATTCTCTCAAAATGGTCACTTAGCTATGCACAGTCGCATTCATACAGGAGAAAAACCATTTCAGTGTGATATCTGTGGTAAATCATTCTCTCAGAATGAACACTTAGCTAAACACAATCGCATTCATACAGGAGAGAAGCCATATTGCTGTGATATCTGTGGAAAATCATTCGCTCACGATCATGGCTTGGCTAAGCATCATCACATTCATTCAAAAGAGAAGACATTTCACTGTGATATCTGTGGTAAATCATTCTCTCAGAATGATAGTCTGACTAAGCACATTCACATAGGAAAGAAAAGACATTGCTGTGATATTTGTGGTAAATCATTCTCTCAAAATCACAACTTAACTAAACACATTCACATTCATACAGGAGAGAAGCCATATCGCTGTGATATCTGTGGTAAATCATTCTCTCAGAATGAACATTTAGCTAGACACAATCGCATTCATACAGGAGAGAAGCCATATCGCTGTGATATCTGTGGTACATCATTCTCTCAGAAGGATAATTTAGCTAAACACAATCGCATTCATACAGGAGAGAAGCCATATCGCTGTGATATCTGTGGTAAATCATTCTCTCACAATTATCACTTAGTTATGCACAATCGTATTCATACAGGAGAGAAACCGTATCACTGTGATGTCTGTGGTAAATCGTTTTCTTGGAATGATAGCTTAGCTAAACACAATCGCATTCATACAGGTGAGAAACCGTATTGTTGTGATATCTGTGGTAAATCATTCTCTCAGAGTCGTCAGTTAGCTGTGCATAATCGCATTCATACAGGAGAGAATCCATATCGCTGTGATATATGTGGTAAATCATTCTCTTACAACGATAGCTTAGCTAAACACTGTCGCATTCATACAGGAGAGAAGCCATATTGCTGTGATATGTGTGGTAAATCATTCTCTCGGAATGACCAATTAGCTGTGCACATTCGCATTCATACAGGAGAGAAGCCATATCACTGTGATAAATCATTCTCTTACAACGATAGCTTAGCTAAACACTGTCGCATTCATACAGGAGAGAAGCCATATCACTGTGATATCTGTGGTAAATCATTCTCTCACAACAATAGCTTATCTAAACACTGTCGCATTCATACAGGAGAGAAGTCATATCGCTGTGATATCTGTGGTAAATCATTCTCTCGGAATGACCACTTAGTTGTGCACATTCGCATTCATACGGGAGAGGAGCCATATCGTTGTGATATCTGTGGTAAATCATTCTCTCGGAATGACCACTTAGCTAAACATTGTCACATTCACACTGGAAAGAAAACATTGTTGTGATATCTGTGGTAAATCATTCTCCCGCAATGATTGCTAAGCTAAATACTATTGCATTCATACAGGAGAGAAGCCATATCACTGTGATATATGTGGTAAATCGTTTTCTCAGTATGACTGCTTAGCTAAGCACAATCACATTCATTCAGAAGTGAAGACATTTCCCTGTGATAAATTATTCTCTCGGAATGATTACTTAGCTGTGCACAATCGTATTCATAGAAGAGAGAAACCATATTGCTGTGATATCCGGGGTAAATTATTCTCTCAGAGTGGTCACTTAACTAAACTCAAAAGCATTCATACAAGAGAGAAAACACTGTGATACCTGTGGTAAATCATTGTTTTGAAATGGTAGACAGATCTATTCTTCAGTTGGCTAACCAGGAATATAGCATCAGTCATGTCCCTGACCGGCACAAACCCAGACTGCATCTCCTCTCCACTAACTCTTTCCTTAATTAATTTACATCACCTGGTACAGCAACTTGATACCTCTGTAAAATTCACCATTTTATTAACTATGGGCAGTACTGATGGGCCTATCTACTATGATAAAGAACTCGGTTAGGTCAGTCATTTATGGCTTTAGGTATGGACACATAAGTTAGTTATTGACTGACATGATCGTTTATAGGCAGTGTACTTTATTTTTTTTTTTTTGCAGCTGTTACTGGGCCCTTCTACCTCCTCTATACAGCGGCAAGGATGCTGAGGCATTGGAGTTGAGGAAATCAACTGGCTGCCTCTCCCAAAATTTCAGTCATTGCGCCTATAGTAGAAAAGATTATTGATCCCAGTGATGCAATATATTTTGGTCTAGAAGCGATGTCCACTTTTAGATGTAGAAAATAGAGTTGGGGGAGTCAACAATAATTGTCGGTTTAAGGTGGCAGGCTGGCGGAATTGATAGCAGACTGGACAG
>NC_068993.1:9112522-9118471 GCF_001194135.2 Octopus bimaculoides
ATACAAGAAGTAATCAATTAATGATGAAGTGAAAAACTTAAGCAATGCATTGATTAAAACAAATGAGTAGATTTGGTAGGTTTAGCAGATTCGGTGAGACAGCCTTGTTCACTATACATCTTTGTGGCAATGATTGTTGAACATTCAAAGATCTGAATATTCATAAATTTTGATTCGATTTATTTATTTCCATCTCAATTCTATCACTGCATCTGTGTGTGTGTGTGTGCAAAAGAGAACACAAAAGTGGAGTTTAAAATGTTTTGGTAGCATTTTATTGATGCATTTTTAAATTACATCCTAGGAAAAATCCAACATTTTCAGGTAAAATTTTAAACACGTGTAACCAGGCAAGTTGGAAACTAAAAGATGACCTATTAATCAACTAACATGATGAACTGTAGATGTTAGTGTGTGCACTTTCTTACTGCAAAATGCATTCTTTTCTCTTTTTTACTGGTTTCAATCATAAGACTGCCGCCATGCTGGGGCACCATCTTGCCAAACTTTTGAATGGATCCCAGTACTTACTTTGTGTAAAGCCTGGTACGTGTTCTAACACCTTGGATGTACATTTCAGGACTGGGATCTCACCATCCAGCTGAGAAGTGAAGAGAAATTTGTGGAGGCACATGGACTCATAATGACAAGATTGTGGTTTCGATTCCTGAAACCAAGTGATGTGGTGTGTTCTTGAGCAAAACGCTTCATTTCATCATGTTCATCCAGTCCACTCAGGTGGCAAAAATGAGTAATCCTGTGATGGACTAGTACCCCATCCATGAGGAAATATTTGTGTTACAGAATGACAGAAAAAGAAATCCAAAACCTACAAAGAGCACAACAAAAACAGCAGGCTATATTGAAAAGGAAATCTGAAGAAGTGTCCGACTTAACTTTTTCTTCCTATCCTTGTATCTCAGGATGGTCCATGCTTTTTTCCCCCCACATAAACACAAAAAAAAATGACCATCCCGAAATCCAACAATATCTGTTTCAACACAGTTTCACATTAGGGATTTTGCAACACAAATTCATAAACGTAATTTTTCTTCATAATGTTTTTTTCTTTTTTTTTGGGGGGGGGGGCCTAACATGCACGACTGAGATTAACATATGAATAGTATTTCACAAAAAAAGAATTGTACCTTCGTATCTTTCAATTGTCTCAGACAATGGACTGCAGCCATGCTGGGGCCCTGCATTGACAGGCTTTAGTCAAACAAATTGACCTAAGACTTATTTTTAAAGTGTGGTAATTTTCTATTAAACTTTATTAAGCTGTTAAGTTATGGAGACATGAACAAACCAATACCAGTTTTCAAGATGTGGTTGAGGATACACACACAAATATGGGCTTCTTTCCAGACAACTGGAGGTTCCAATGGAACAACCTGCTGAGGGTTACTGAACAAAACTGTGGCTGATGCAAAGACCCTTCTTGACTGAGGAGACATTTCAAAAGAATGATTCAGCACATATCACAGTGATGTTTTCTCTCCTGTATGAATACGCTTGTGTTTAGTTAAGTGTTCATTCTGAGAGAATGATTTACCACAGATATCACAGCAATACGGTTTCTCTCCTGTATGAATGCGATTGTGCACAGCTAAGTGAATATTCTGCAAGAATGATTTACCACAGATATCACAGCGATATGGCCTCTCTCCTGTATGAATGCGATTGTGTTTAGCTAAACCATCATTCTGAGTGAATGATTTACCACAGATTTCGCAGTAATATGGTTTCTCTCCTGTATGAACGCGATTGTGTTTAGCTAAGCTATCGTTCCGAGAAAATGATTTACCACAGATATCACAGTGATATAGTTTCTTTTCTGAATGAATGTGATTGTGCTTAACCAAGCTATCATTCTGAGAAAATGATTTACCACAGATATCACAGCGATATGGCTTCTCTCTTGTATGAATGCGAATGTGCACAGCTAAGTGGTCATTCCGAGAGAATGCCTTACCACAGATATCACAGCAATATGGCCTCTCTCCCGTATGAATGCGACAGTGTTTAGCTAAACCATCATTCTGAGTGAATGATTTACCACAGACTTCACAGTGATATCGTTTC
This sequence comes from Octopus bimaculoides, assembly GCF_001194135.2. Classification (NCBI taxonomy): domain Eukaryota; kingdom Metazoa; phylum Mollusca; class Cephalopoda; order Octopoda; family Octopodidae; genus Octopus; species Octopus bimaculoides. Next base: position 9,114,608 of record NC_068993.1, read on the forward strand.
TCTCTTGTATGGATGTGATTGTGCTTAGATAAGCTATCATTATGAGAGAATGATTTACCACAGATATCACAACGATATGGCTTCTCTCCTGTATGAATACGATTGTGCACAGTTAAATGATCACTTCGAGAGAATGATTTACCACAGATATCACAGCGATATGGCTTCTCTCCTGTGTGAATGCGAGAGTGTTTAGCTAAGCTGTCATTCTGAGAGAATGATTTACCACAGATATCACAGCGATATGGCTTCTCTCCTGTATGAATGCGACTGTGAATAATTAAGTTATCATTCTGAGAGAACGATTTACCACAGGTATCACAGTGATATGGCCGCTCTCCTGTATGAATACGATTGTGCATAGCTAAGTGGCCATTCTGAGAGAATGATTTACCACAGATATTGCAGGAATACGGCTTCTCCCCTGTATGAATGTGATTGTGTTTAGCTAAGCTATCATTCTGAGAGAATGATTTACCACAGACATCACAGTGATATGGCTTCTCCCCTGTATGAATGCGATTGTGTCTAGCTAAGTGATCATTCTGAAAGAATGATTTACCACAGATATCACAGTGATAAAGTTTCTCCCCTGTATGTATGCGATTGTGCTTAGCTAAACTGGCCTGTGAAGAGAATGATTTACCACAGATATCACACTGACATGGTTTTTCTCCCGTATGAACACGCTTGTGTTTTGTTAGGGCATGAATGAGAGAGAATGATTTACCACAGATATCACACTGATATTGTTTCTCCTTTGTATGAATAAGCTTGTGTTGAATTAAGTTTGGTTTCCGGGAGAATGATTTATCACAGGTATCACAGTGATATGGTTTTTCTCCTGTATGAATACGTCTGTGGTCAATTAAGTGCAGATTCCGTCGAAATGTTTTACCACAGATATCACAGTCATATGGTCTTTCTCCTGTATGAATATATTTGTGAGTTGTTAGGTTATATCTTTGAGAAAATGATTTCTGACAAATATCACATTGGTATGGGGATTTTCCTAACTCTTTTGGCATCTTTTTAACCTTTTAGTATTCGGATTATTCTGTGATTCGTAATGCTTTTTTCTTCACGTTGTTTCGAATGAATTGCGTATTATTTCATCAGTTTCAAACTTCAACGATGTGATTGTTTTTAGAGTGACATTGCAGGGTAGGTATGAGAGGACAAATCTCATTCGTTTGATTATAAAATAATCAAAATATATCGGCCGGATATGGCTGAGTTAAACACTAAAGTGTTCAGATAAAGAAAATCAGCTTCCAAACTTTCTCACACAATTAAATTTTCCAGAATTTTTGCCTCTCACCATTATATATATATATATATATATATGTAGGAATACTTTTCTTATTTCTCTTTTTATAGCTTGTTGATAACAACTATTTCTTGTGTTCCATCAGCTCTGATCTTTGCTGATATCAGAAGGAGGCAGAAAGCATCTTTGTAATTTAATCCAAGTTTATTTCAAATGAAATTAATCTGCCACATATATTAGGCTGTGAATATGAGAAATGTTGATGACGATCTCATAGAGAGGAAATGTTTCGCTATAATTCATCACCAATTTATATAAACATGGTTATAGTTCTTCTGTATAACAGCTTCCTTTAGTCTATCAAAGAAGATAAATATTGAAGATGTCAGATATAAAAATTCCTTTTCTGCCAATATCATCAGTTATTCTGAAATAAACGAGAAAGAATATAAAAATTTAAAGACTGCTAAAGTCAAAGGATTCAACAGAACATGGACATAGACAATATATATACGATTTATATAATTATATACACGATATATAATTTATATACTCTCTCTTTGGTCATGCTGCTTTTGCAGACTCCCATGATTTTCTGTCACCATCCAATTCCATTTTTATGAATTTGAATTGGGAGATCGAGTCATGGTGGCAATACCATGTTGTTATAACTGGAAAATTCCAGTAGGTGTAGCTCCTTCTCATTCGCGCATCCCTCCTCACCCATTTAGTAGAATATATCATTCTCACTTTGTTCATGACATCCTGAAGTTTTAATACAATTTCTTTGCAGACTTGTGCTACAAACTAGGTTTTGAGCCCTTCTGAAACTAATTGGCATCAGTACACAATGTTCTTGATGAAGAACACTACGCCATTTGAGTTCGCCGCTTTGTTTTTGCATTCTATGTTCTTTGGTCTGTTTTCACCATCTCACATGCAGGTCATTTTAGTTTCCATTTAGCTTCAGTGTTCTTACATTTCATGTCAAATGTGATGTTCCCTCTGTCAAAAATCTTTCCTGTCAAGTCACAAGTAGTACACAAACAAAACCAGTTTGGTGGAAGATGAATTACACAATCATTGGCAACCCTGGCCACAAGTGATTTAATATAAAGCTGTTGCCTTGTCTGTTTGTCATATACCACCTTGGCTAGGTAAACCTGGTAGATCTCCTGGTCTAACAATAGCTAATTTCTTTCAACTATGTGCCTTGTCCTGATAGCTAACATAGCACAGGCATAGCTGTGTGGTAAGGAGTTTGCTTCACAACCACATTGTTCTGGATTTAGTCCCATAGAATGGTACATTTGGCAAGTTGTTTTTTAATATAACTTCGGGCTGACCAGAACCTTGTGAGTGGATATGGTAGACAGAAGATAGGTAGATAAGATTTTTTAAAAAGGGTACAGACTCCCTTCAGACATGAATGATAATGGGATTGCACCTACAAAGTTCCCCCACTAGGCAGAAATCTGGGAACAGTTGTTCATGGAAGACTAGCAGTTACACATGCATACCAGACTCCCCTCTCCACGCCAGTGATGTTTATCCAAGGGAAAGAGAAAGGTCGATACAGCTTGGCACCAGTGACGATGCAACTAATGTCTACAGCTGACTGAACTGGAACATCGTGAAATAAAGTGTCTTGCTTAAGGACATGTCTGTGTGTGTATTTGGGACTATGTTTGTCCCTCATTCCAGCACGACAACTGGTGTTGGTGTGCTTATGTTCCTGCAATCTAGCAATTTAGCGAAAGAGACTGATAGCAGGTTTTAAAAGAGAAAATAAGTGGTGAGGTCGATTTGACTATAATTCTTCAAGGTGGTGCCCGAGTATTACTGCACTCTAATGAACTGTAACAAGGAAAAGATGATGTTGTGAAAGTCTGTCTAGGAACTGTTCTTGCCTTGGCTACTGATTTCATTGTAGAAACCATTGCTCTGTTGGTGCAATGTTAGCAGATGATTTCGCCTGTCGTGTCGATAACCGTACTGAGAGATTTAGGATATGGTCAAGGATAAGAGGTACTTGTGAAATATGCTAGTGTTTCAGCCATCAGCTGTACATAGTTACTCCCGAGCTCCCTATATCTTGCTATGCTTCTATATATATTCCTATACACACACATATCTACATACACGTATTACAGATAAACACAGACTTTCGTACATGCTTATATACATATATGCACAGACATATGTGTTGCTGTTTACTTTATTCGCTCAATTATTGTTTAAATGTTTTACGACTGATTTTCAAACTCTGTGGTAAGGAATCGTAGTTTCAAGGCACAAAAATAAAGTTTCCCTTACCTTTGAGTTGCAATCAGGTACTGCGATTAAATGATTCAGGTGTTTCCACGTCTTCGCTTACGTGATTCCCACACTACGGATTCCCTTCCCACCGCTTCTAGAAAAACGTAAAAAGAGGCGGAGATGACGTCATCAGGTCTTTTCCGGTCCTCCTGCGCCGTCTCCCATCTTCACTTCCGGTAAGTTTCCATTCTACCAAAGGAATCGAATATCGATGTCTGATTAGCAAAATCAAAGAATGAAGCTTGTCCTGTTTCGATGATAGAAAGAAAATAGCG
>NC_068993.1:9118971-9128829 GCF_001194135.2 Octopus bimaculoides
ACTTAATTTAGAGTGGTTATTTCTAGCGGTCGTCCAGGCTGGGGCATGTGAGTTCGAGTTCACAGTTAGCCACCTACACTTTTCTCTGCAAAATAGAGGTAGTTTATCCTGTTCAGGCTATATTTATTAGCATTAGTCTGCGATTGAGAATTTAAAATCACTTCTTTAACTTTCTAAAGACATCTCAACGCTTCTAAAAGCAAACTTCGTCTGTTTATTTACGTTTGTCGTAATTTGAATTTAATTTATCATTATTTTTTTTTTTTTTACATCAGACGTTGACATCAAGTAAATTCGCAATTATTTACAGTCAATATGATGTCCTAATTGTCAGTTGTAAACTAGTTCCGACGAAGTAAATGCAAATTCGGTAACAGCAAGTTTAGCAAGGAGAATTAACAATCAGCTGTTAAGGTGGAAGTAACTCTATTTTTAATATTTGAATGTATTTCGAGAGATTTTTTTAGTTGCTGTTCACCAATTTAATGGTAAGCTACCAATGTTACTGGTTCTAAATGTAGTAGGTTCAATGTTGTAATGGGTTGGTTGCGCGTGTTCGTATGTAAGAATGTCCCAATATAACGTGGAAATAAGTTTATGCATAAATGTCAGAAAGCATATTTTTAAGGCAAAGTAATTTATTTGGGATTGCTGACAAGTGCTGATTAAATTGAGCGTAGATATGTAGGATCAGAGGGAAGGCTTAAAAACTGACAATTGCACAGATAGATAAGACGTTTGCAGTGGTGAGGATATAAGAGAAACGAACAAGCAGAAGTCGGTGGTACGAAGTCTGGTGTGAAATGTCAAGATGTGTTCGCAGAAGATTATGGGGAGATATGTGCCGTTGTGTTTGTGATGGATGCAGTGGTGCAGCATTTAGTTCATGCTGTGCAGTGTATGTAGGGGTTGTATGCGGATCTGGTGTGAGAGTGCCTGGAAAATTCCGTTTTACCCTGTCAATTGATACAGTTCCTTTTCTCCCATTAATTCCTAAGGTTAAAAGTTTGTTAGAGTTGGAAAGGATGTGGTAAGGTCCAGTGTATGGTGGTGTGAGAGGACTTCTCACAGAGTCATTGCAAAGAAATAAATGGGTCCACGAAGGAATGTCCCTTAGGACCAAAGATGTAACAGTCTATTGCCAAGAGGTCATCGGTGGAAGATTGGAGAAATACGACAGAAGTCTGTTAACATAAAGAGTAGGATGTTGGGAGGATAAGTCCATTGGGGCCAGCATCTGACCCGGCAAGTATAATGGTACTCTGTTAAGCAGCTCCGTTGGAGAGATTCCAAGACACTCCTTGATGGCTGAATGGCAATGCAGAAGAACAATGGGTAGATACTCACTCCATCGATGTTGGTCAGGATAAGCACGCAGCCTTCAGTTTACGGAGGAAATGTACCACCATGCCACTTTAAACTGGATGGTAACTTGTAATCTGAATGCGCCACGCACCTAGAATTTTCGAAAGCTCATGGAAGTGTTGCGATTCGAACTGCCGACCACGGTTAGTGGTGAGCATAGTGGGAATGCTGTAGCATGATATCCAACCTGATACCAGAGTTCGTGCAACCAGTTCTGCTGAATATCACATAGAGGAATGGCTTCAGGCCAACGTATAAAGCAGTCGATGCACATAAGGAGATACGTAAAGCGTTGACTGACTGGCCACAGTCCAACTAGATCAATATGGGTGTGGTGCTTATGCACCTTCGATTTCTGGCAGGAAAGTCAAGAACATGACCAAGCAGTAATATCTTGTCTCATATTTGGCCAGAAGAATCCAGCCGAAAGGAGGTTCACTGTGGCTGAAGTTGCAGAGTGTGGAAAATAGTTCGACGGTGAGTATCTGGAACAAGAGGATGTGGTGTATCCGTTGAGATGTCACAAAATAGTTGTGTGTCAGAATTAGTTACACGCAAATTCTTAGATTTATATATTGCAAATTCAGGTTAAGCAAGATCAAGGGGAGGCTGATCCGCAGAAAGGGGGAGGTCAATATCTGAAGGGGATGACAAAGAATTTTCACAGAGGTGTGAGAGAGCAACTGCTGCTGCATTCTGTGCATCAGATATATAAAGAATATCATTGGTAAATTGCAAAACAAAATCGAGGTGACGAGTTTCCCCGATGCAAGTATTTACCTATAGTTCACGGGCTAACATGCTATAGCACGTCTTGGCAGGTTTAAGCTGCTACAAAGGCAAAGGGGACATCTCAGACAGGAATAATTACTGAGGTATCAAGTTGCTGGACCAGGCGATGAAAGTCGTAGAAAGGGTCATAGCTCAATCAATTAAAGAGAGAGTTAGTAAAGATGAGATGTAGTCTTGATTTATGCCAGTCAGGAGCACAACTGATGCTATATTCCTGGTTAGGCAACTGTAAGAGAGATCTAACATTTCAAAACAATGATTTACCACAGGTATCACATTGATGTTTTCTATCCTGTATGAACGCGCTGGTGTCTCACTAAGTGACCATTCTGAGAGAATGATTTACCACATATATCACAGTGATATGGTTTCTCTCCTGTATGAATGTGATTGTGTTTAGCTAAGCTATCATTCCAAGAGAATGATTTACCACATATATCACAGCGATATGGCTTCTCTCCTGTATGGATGCGATTGTGTCTAGCTAAGTGATCATTCTGAGTGAATGATTTACCACAGATATCACAGCGATACGGTTTCTCTCCTGTATGAATGTGATTATGCTTAACTAAGCTAACATTGTGAGAGAACGATTTACCACAGATATCACAGCGATACGATTTCTCTCCTGTATGAATGTGACAGTGTTTAACTAAGGTATTATTCTGACAGAGCGATTTACCACAGATATCACAGCGATATGGTTTCTCTCCTGTATGAATGCGATTATGCTTTGCTAAGCTAACATTGTGAGAGAACAATTTACCACAGATATCACAGCGATATGGTTTCTCTCCTTTATAAATGCGATTATGCTTAGCTAAGCTAACATTGTGAGAGAACGATTTACCACAGATATCACAGTGATATGGCTTCTCTTTTGAATGAATGCGATTGTGCATAGCTAAGTGATTATTCTGCGAGAATGACTTACCATAGATATCACAGCGATATGGCCTGTCTCCTGTATGAATGCGACTGTGCTCAGTTAAATGATCACTTCGAGTGAATGATTTACCACATATATCACAGCGATCTGGCTTCTCTCCTGTATGAATGTGATTGTGTTTAGCTAAGTGTTCATTCCAAGAGAATGATTTACCACAAATATCACAGTGATACAGTCTCTCTCCTGTATGAATACGTTTATGCGTAGTTAAGGTACTATTATGAGAGAATGATTTACCGCAAATATCACAGCGATATGGCTTCTCTCCTGTATGAATGCGACTGTGCACAATTAAATGATCATTTCGAGAGAATGATTTACCACAAATATCACAGCGATATGGCTTCTCTCCTGTATGAATGCGACTGTGCACAGTTAAATGATCATTCTGAAAAAATGATTTTCCACATATCACAGTGATAAAGTTTCTCCCCTGTATGTATGCGATTGTGTTTAGCTAAACTGGCAGGCCAAGAAAACGATTTACCACAGATATCACACTGACATGGTTTCTCTCCTGTATGAATACGTCTGTGGTCAATCAAGTGCACATCCTGACGAAATGTCTTACCACAGATATCACAGCGATAAGGTTTTTCTCCTGTATGAATATATTTGTGAGTTGTTAGGTTATGTTTTTGAGAGAATGATTTTTGACAGATATCACATTGGTATGGGGATTTTCCTAACTCTTTCGGCATCTTTTTAACCTTTTACTTTGTGATTTGTAATGCTTTTTCATTCACGTTGTTTCAAATTAATCATGCATTATCTCATAGACTTGAAACTTCAAGAAAGTGATTGGGGTCCGAAAAATGGGGTGGGGTGAGGTGGAAGTCTCAGAAATTTTGCCCCCCCCCCCTTGATATTTTCACCCACATGATTTTCACTAAGGAGAAAAAGGGCTTTCACCTCATGTCACCCCGTTTTTCCGACCCCCAATCTAACCTAGTGCTAATGCTAGTCTACACACATCCGCCCACTACCGCTACCTGCTTAGTACATCTGCAACATCTGATGCCTGTTTTCTCAACATATTCACGTTGCTTTCATCTGGACTGCTACTTTCTTCTTAGGATTTTACCTTTATATCAAGAGATGCAGGCGTGGCTGTTTGACTGAGAAACTTGCTTCTCAACCAAGTGGTATTGGTTCAGTCCCACTGTACAGCAACTTGGACAAGTGTCTTCTTCTATGATTCTGGGCTGACCAAAGCTTGTGAGTGGACTGGTAGATGGGAACTAAAGAAACCCATCATACACACACACACACATACAAGTGTGTACATGTACCCTTGCCCTGACACCGTGTGATGGTTGTAAACATCAGCATCATACTAGCAAGGTTGTTTGTTTCGTCTTCTTCGTAAAACGTTTAACTATGGAGAAATATTAGGTGAGGGTCAGTGACAGGAAGAGCAGCCAGCTGTAAAAAATATCCCTCAACAATTTCTGACTGACTTATGCAAGCATGGAAAAGTGAACATTAAATGATGATTATCATTATTAACCTGTAACAACTAGTTTACTAGGTGGCTTGTAGGAATCCCACTGGTTGACATCACAGCAAAGATGACAGCTGCTAAAGGCCTGATACTATACTGGATTGCTTGATACAGTATACTTGCCTTCATTGTTATGAACCAAAGATCTGGGTTGTCAGTTAGCCAGCACTATAGCTTACCATTCCAGTGTATGGCATGGTTCAATGATTTTTATTGACAAATCAAGGCAGTACTCATAGCTTATGGCTTGAGTTCCTGCTCTTGTTCTCTTTGGTATCCCTTCCAAGTTAAAGAGAAAATTATCCGAGATATTTTAAAACTTCTTTCAACTACAGGCACAGGAGTGGCTGCGTGGTAAGTAGCTTGCTTACGAACCACATGGTTCTGGGTTCAGTCCCATTGCGTGGCACCTTGGGCAAGAGTCTTCTACTATAGCCTCAGGCCAACCAAAGCCTTGTGAGTGGATTTGGTAGACAGAAACTGAAAGAAGCCCGTGGTATATATGTATATATATGTATGTGTGTGTATATGTTTGTGTCTGTGTTTGTCCCCCCAACATCACTTGATGCTGGCCTGTTTACATCCCCGTAACTTAGGCTTACAAAGAACAAGTCCTGGGGTCGATTTCCTCGACTAAAAAGCGGTGCTCCAGCATGGCCGCAGTCAAACGACTAAAACAAGTAAAAGAGAGTAAAAGATAAAGAGAGTACAAAATTTTTTTGAATTTTTTCTTTTACATTAATCTAATTTCTTTTCTTTACTAATGTAACTTATTTATTATTGATTTCTAGGGAAAAGAAAAAATGAATGCTATCTTCATCATCAATATGCAAAAATACATATTTTGAAGATAATCAAGTGAAAATTTGCAACACTTTGGTTGAAAGAAATTTAACAAGATCCATTATCTCTACCCGAGCTGAATAATTGTTATGGAATTACATTTATCTTATCAGATTAACTTACTTCCAGTATTTCCCTGGCCCTTTGAGCTATGAATATGTAAAACTAAATTAGGAAGTAACCACCAGTTGCCACATGTTCTCAGAGCATACATGTACTGACCAACATCAACCACTGGACACACGTCTTTGTTTGAAAGACAAGCCATACCCACTGCTCTTTAAAGTCCTCTGGAGGACACCAAAATGATTTTTTCTCAAGGTACACAGATAAAAAGAGAGAGTCAACATTCACAGTTGAAATATACCCATTTAGACATCAAAGCTAACACTTTCAGGTAAGTCTTACTTCTATATTACCGCTTCATTAAATTTCTTCCAACCATTTGGAGTTTTTCAAATTTTCACCAGATAATTTTCCAAAAATATAGTTCTCTCTTTTACTCGTATCAGTCATTTGACTGCGGCCATGCTGGAGCACTGCCTTTAGTAGAGAAAATCGACCCCAGGACATTTTTCTTTGTAAGCCTAGTACTTATTCTATCAGTCGTTTTTTGCTGAACCGCTAAGTTATGGGGACGTAAACACACCAGCATCGGTGGGGGGACAAACACAGACACACATACTTACTACCAAATCCACTCGCAAGGCTTTGGTTGGCCCGAGGCTATAGTAGAAGACACTTGCCCAAGGTGCCACGCAGTGTGACTGAACCCGGAACCATGTGGTTAGTAAGCAAGCTACTTACCACACAGCCACTCCTGTTCCCATAATTTTTTCTAGAAATTAGTAATAAATTACAAGCATTTAAAATTGCCATATTAGCCAATCAAATGCGTCTATTGTTGACACTATAATTTATGCTGATCTCCATTGCCATGCTGATGAGCATACATGAAATTCCATTTGGATACTAAGCCAAATATTTCATCAGGTCAGTCCTTTCCAGAGCTCTGTTTGCAAGGACTTGTCTTCATTGCTTTGTTCGGATGTTCAGTTTAATATCCATGTCTTCCTCATTTGTACTGCAAATATTTCTGCAGAAGAACATAGTACATCTATCCTCATTCATCACAGTTATTTTTTGTTGTAAAATACACTGTATTAAATGAATCCAGTAATAAACAAATGATAACAGAACAAAGGTGGAAAAGCAGATTTCGTTTTGAAACTTGTTGTCCTTAAGCATTATTGAAGAATCTCTGACCAAAGTTATAACAGGTCATTTCGTGATAAGCATAACATATTATCCTGAATCAGTGAAGAATGAATCAGTGATAAACGGGGATAGATGTATACTTGAGCATAGAAAGTATCAAGATCACATTTGCATATATTCCAGCATTTTACTATGTCTGTCGAGTTGCTGAGTTATTTTCCCTTAAAAAAAAAAGAAGAAAAAAAACCCCTTACTCTTAAACAAACATGGCTTCTCAGTACAATATAGTTAGTTTACTTAGAAAAGCGTTAACAGCTCAGCAATTTCAATCACTATCTCTTAAATATTCATTGAGAAAGTTTTCTGCTGTTTTACATATTTTTTGGATATATTTAATGTTCTGTTCTGCCTTGTACATCATGTTGAAATTTGTTGATTTTCTTTGTTGGTTTATTGTTGTAGAAGATCCCTTGAAGTTATTTAAAACAATTAACACCTCTCGTTAAGCAATGTCATATTTTCAATATTTTGACAACATACAAGACTGTAGAACAGTGGTTCCCAACCAGTGGCCATATAAGATTTTGCTGAGAAAAAATGTGCAATAGGCGTAGGAGCGGCTGTGTGGTAAGTAGCTTGCTTACCAACCACGTGGTTCCGGGTTCAGTCCCACTGTGTGACATCTTGGGCAAGTTTCTTCTGCTATAGCCTCGGGCTGGCCAAAGCCTTGTGAGTGGATTTCGTAGACGGAAACTGAAAGAAGCCTGTTGTATATATGTATAAATATATGTATGTGTGTGTATATGTTTGTGTGTCTGTGTTTGTCCCCCTGGCATTGCTTGACAACCGATGCTGGTGTGTTTATGTCCCCGTAACTTAGTGGTTCGGCAAAAGAGACCGATAGAATAAGTACTAGGCTTACAAAGAATAAGTCTTGGGGTCGATTTGCTCGACTAAAGGCGGTGCTCTAGCATGGCCACAGTCAAATGACTGAAACTAGTAAAAGAGTAGAGTAATAGGCGCAGGAGTGGCTGTGTGGTAAGAAGCTTGCTTACCAACCACGTGGTTCCGGGTTCAGTCCCACTGCATGGCACCTTGGGCAAGTGTCTTCTACTATAGTCTCGACGGGCTTCTTTTAGTATGCATATATTTGCGTGTCTGTGTTTGTTGCCCCACCATCTCTTGACAACCGATGTTGGTGTGTTTACATCCCTGTAACTTAGAAGTTCGGCAAAAAAGACCAATAGAATAAGTACTAGGCTTTCAAAGAATAAGTCCTGGGGCCGATTTGTTCGACCAAAGGCAGTGCTCCAGCATGGCCACAGTCAAATGACTGAAACATTTGAATTGGTTATACTTCTACATTCTTATTGGTTATACTTCTACATTCTAAAAGAATATGTTATACTTCTACAATACACATAAAATATAATAGGATTTTTTAAAACATGGAATAGTTATAAGGGTCCACTAGAGTAAAATAGGAATTAAAGGGGGTCAATAAGTAGAAAATAGTTAATCACTGCTGTAGAATATTAATCATGCTGCTATTTCTAGCGGGTCGAACGACACAGTGGGTCACACGACGATAAGGGTTATCTCCCATAATCTTGATGGAGTTGCGTCCCCTTGATTAGATCAATAGAGCGATGATATTTATATATCGTATTTTATGGCATATAAAGCCAACTTTCTTTTTAAAAATGTCTCAAGAAAGAAAAAAAAACCCTACCCAATAAGATTACCTTAAAATCTGCATGTTTAGATTCACTAAAACTTCTTTTCCTGTCTATGCACTGTTGAAATAGGTTGTGCATCTAGTATGTGCTTGCGTCTTCATTTTACAATAATTTCCACTCTCTATAGGGGGTCTCCCCTTCAGTAAATGCTTCGTTATTATTCTTAAACAGGCATAGCTCACACAAAATTCGTTGTGGCATATTTTTCTATGGCTGGATGTCCTTTCTGTCGCCAACCCTCAATTGTTTCTAAACAAGTTATTTTTATATAATAGAATTGTTTCAATTAGAAATGCATTTTTTCTAAGATTGTTTACTCTACTCTTATGTTTTGAGTCTTATTTTAAGACTTAGTCTTTCTGCATGAAATCTGTGAAGTACTTTTTACTATACACGCAACCATCATCATTTTTATCTTCTTTTCAACATCCATCTTTCCATGCTTGCATGGGTCAAATGGAATTTGTTGAGGCAAACTTTGAAAGGCCAGATACCTTTCCTCTTGCTAAATCTCACTTGTTTTTGAGCAAAATAATATTGCTAAGAAATATTGGCTAGACATGTTTTTCACAGAAGATTAGAAATGAACATCATTTGTAAGACAGAGATGTTTGTTTGCAACCATCAGATGACGTCAAGACAGGAGTGCAAGTGTGCATACGTGCACACAATGTGCTTCTTTCAGTTTCCCTCTACCAAATCTGCTCATAAGGCTTTGGTTGGCCTGAGGCTATAGTAGAAGACACTTGCCCAAGGTGCCATACAATGGGACCAAACCCAGAACCATATGGTCGGGTATCACACTTCTTAGCACATACACATTTAAACAGGTTTCCACACAGTTTCCATCCATCAAATTCACTTACAAGGCATTGATAGGATTGGGACTTTAGCAGATGACACTTACCCAAAGTGCTGCACAGTGGAACAGAACCTGAAACCAAGAGGTTGGAAAGTGAGCTTTTTTAACCACACAGCCATGCTTGCACCTATGTTCACACACACACACACACACCAATGAAGTGAAATCACGAGTTGAATCGTGTTTTGACTTCTCAATTTTTTTCTTTCAGAAATAAAAGGCAGAATAAAAGAGGCAAAATAAATAAATAAATAAATACTCTCAAGTCAACAGAATTTATTCACAGAATATATTACAGTACGTCAGTCTTTTAAGAACAAGGATGTAAGATTTGAATTTTTTGTTTCTTTACTTTTTTTTTTTTCCATAATTATCTTTTTTGGAATGGCCCAGAATTTTCTAGGCATGTTCTTACACTATTTCATTTGTGTTAATTTTTTTCATCTTCCATTTTGCTACCATGTTTGAAGAGAGGCAGACATAAACCATTCTAGGGACAACAAGGTGTTACACGTCCAGGTGTTTCTGGTCATATTTTCATTTGGTCTTTTAAATTGTGGAAGATCTTTTGTTGTGCACTAGTTAA
>NC_068993.1:9132863-9147864 GCF_001194135.2 Octopus bimaculoides
TCCAACCCATGCTGGCATGGAAAGCGGACGTTAAACGATGATGATGATGATGATATATATAAATATAAATATAAATATAAATATAAATAAGGCGGCGAGCTGGCAGAAACGTTAGCACGTTGGGCGAAATGCTTAGCAGTATTTCGTCTGCCGCTACGTTCTGAGTTCAAATTCTGCCGAGGTCGACTTTGCCTTTCATCCTTTCGGGGTCGATTAAGTAAGTTCCATTTACGCACTGGGGTCGATATAATCGACTTAATCCATTTGTCCCCTCTGTGTGTAGCCCCTTGTGGGCAATAAAGAAATAAAACTTCTTACCACATGGCCATACCTGATAATAAAAGGGTTAGCTAAAACGAGAACACGTTGTTCTCTGGCCAGACCATCACTGATCATAGAGAATGCGCTGAATCAGGATTACAACAGCAGCAATAACAACCACAGACACCATAACGACCATCAGTGCTCTACCACCACTGCCGTCACCACCAGAGATTATCAGGATTACTGCTGCCACTGTCACCACCACCACCACCACCATATAAATATTTAGCTAAACTGTAGTCAAAATATATAGCAATGGTGACACAGCTAGGACATAATTACATGAATGTTTGAAAGGTCACGATATAGCTTAATATTATAGAATTGGGGACACACAGGGTGGAGGTGGTGGTGGTGAGCGGGTGGTTGGAGAGAGGAACAGTGTCCAATCTAGTTCTCACCAAACCAGTGTCGCCATCATAGACACATGTCATCAGTTCAAATTCAAAACCTTCTCTCTTAACCCTTTAGAATTCAGATTATACTGTCAAATGTAAACATACATGCTTATTTAACTCTTTGGCGTTCAGATTAATCTGCCAAATGCAATGGTTATGCATTTACATTGTTTTGAATTAATCCATGCATTGTTTCATAGCTTTGGGATTTCGATGGCCTGATTTGTTTATTTTTAGAATGACAATGTAGGCACCATCCAAACGTGGTCAATGCCTGACTGGCTCCCACGCCGGTGCCACGTAAAAAGCACTATCTGAATGTGATTGATGCCAATACCCCTTGACTGGCCTCTGTGCCGGTGGCATGTAAAAAGCACCCACTACACTCTCGGAGTGGTTGGTGTTAGGAAGGGCATCCAGCTGTAGAAACCTTGCCAGATCAGATTGGAACCTGGTACAGCTGCCGGCTTTCCAGACCTCAGTCAACCGTCCAACCCGTGCCAACATGGCAAATGGATGTTAAACGATGATGATGATGATGGAGTAGAGAAAGAGAAGGCATGGCAGTGTAGTAAGAAGTTTATTTCCCAACCATATGGTTCCAGGTTCAGTCCCACTGTGTGGCACCTTGGGCAAGTGTCTTCTACTGAAGCCTCAGGCTGACCAAAGTCTTTGGAGTGGATTTGGTAGGCCGAGACTGAAAGAAATCCACCACACACATACATATATGTGTATGTTTACATCCCTGTAACTTAGTGGTTTGGCAAAAGACACTGATAGAATAAGTACCAGGCTTTAAAAGAATAAGCCCTGGGGATTGATTTGTTTGACTAAAATTCCTGAAAGGTGGTGCCCCAGCATGGCCACAGTCTAATGACTGAAATAGATACAAGGGAAAAAGTAATGAAGTAATGAGAGAGAGAGAGAGAAAGAGAAAAGTAAGCAACAGAATGAGCAAGGGGAATATGGAAAAAAAGGGAGAAGAGACAGACAGACTCCTCAACCCAATGATGTGGGGGTGTTTTACATGTTTCATAAGAAGCAATGTTTTAACATTCCAAGTTCCAGCAGAAAATTCTTTGACAAGAGCTACTTTCTTTAACGTAACACTGCACACCACTGCTACTTCTGTAGCTTTGGTACACCACCACGCAGCTTAAGAACATTATTCCACTCCTCTCACTACTACCACTATCACTATCATCACCACCACCACCACTACTAACATAACCACATTACTCTAAGTGCCACCACCACCCTCCTTGCCAACAATAACATAACTACGAAAACCTCCATCACTATAACCACCACCACCGCTGCCGCCGTGGGATTGGGGGAGGCAGTAGGGGTGTACAAGTAGAACAGGAGAAAGGTGCCTCTTACTTCTGTCAGTCAGTAGATAATAAGATAATAGGGGAGAAACATTTAATGTATGTTTTAGAGAGGGGGGGGGATGTGAAGTGGGAATGAAGATTAGCAGATTGGATAACTATCTTATGGAACTTGATAGGGCTCCTCTAGATAGAACTGACACCTAACAACTATTTTGAAGGGTCACTGGGTTTGGAGGTCATGGAAAGGGTGCGGGGAGGGATTTGACAGCATTTATATTTCCGGGTGATGGGGTAACGAGTGCTTGAAAGACTAACGTGTGTGTGTGTGTGTGTATAAGAGTACATAGATCCTCTACTAGTTTCTTTGATTTCCTTAATAAGCATTCCGGTTGTTCAGTCAATGGAATTACCGTATTTAGTGTGTGTATAAGTTGATTACGTTGCACTATTGCATACTTGACTTTTAACTGGGTGAAAAAAAAAAAAAAAAAAAAGTAACTGGAATGTGGGTTAAAAAAAAAAATGCAATGTGACCTATATACTGAGCAAAGCTAAATCTATGAAGGGGATAAAAATATGCACCTAGATTTTAATATTAAATTAAGGGCGTGACTTATACACAAATAAATATAGCATGTTAGGTAGGGGGGGGGGCAAAAAGGATCTCAGGAAGTAGCGTCCTTGTGTTCCTGAGCTAGTTTTCCACCACATTCCTGAAAAATCATGGTAGAGACCTTGGTCTCAGGATCGCTCGTGTCTAGAAACTGAGGTTGGGGATAAGCAAGGGCATGCTCCCCACCTGTAGAAAATCCAGCTCCAAAAAAGAGAATGGGCCTAAAGGTTGGAATGGGTTGCACCTGCCAACCTATCTGGCCACCCCTGTTAACAGGGACAAAACCCAGATTTAAAACACTAGAAGGTGATGGTGCAGAAGTCAGGGTTGTTTGTTAAAGGGAGACATTCCACTTGGAACTAGGAAGCATTAGGGAAGATTTAGTATGCATACACAGATGACATCACCATCATGGGAATTGAAGTGATCAACCTCATATTGAAAAAATATGAAGATATGACAGGACTCTGTATTAGCAGAGATGAATTAATGGGCTCACAGTTTGTTACCCGTAGAGACAAATCCATGATGTCTGACAGTATGGGTTATGAGACCTTAGTGCAGGGTGGACAATCTTAGCCATGATTCTTCAGAAGACGTGCAAGACTGGTAGAAAGGAGGGAGGGATCATCATCATCATCATCATCATTTAACATCTGTTTCCCGTGCTGGCATGGGCCAGACAGTTTGACAGGAGCTGGCAATTCAGAAGACTGCACCAAGCTCTATTGTCTACTTTGCTATGGGCTCAACAGCTGGATGCCCTTCCTAACACCGACAACTCCACAGAGTATACTGGGTGCTTTTTTTATATGGCTCCAGTACAAGTGAGGTTACAAAGTAACTTGTACGTCAACCACCTCCCCTTAATAATAATTTCTAAATTGGTTACAAAGCCACAAACATATAAAATAGCTTTTAACCTAAAGTACAAGGCTACAAATATGTAAATTAATGCTTTCTTTATCAAACATATGTTATAAATTTCTAACATAGATAAAAAATTAATATATGTTTGATAAAAAAGAATCATTAATATACATGTTTGTAGCCTTGTACTTAAGGTTCAAAGTGGACTAGTGGATAATATTGGCCCCAGTGTCCAACTGGTACTTATTTTATCAGCCCTGAAAGGATGAAAGGTTAAGCCAACCTTGGCAGAACTTGAACTCAGAATATAAAGATGAAATGTGAGCAAAACAAGACAATAAAGGAGGCTCTTTCTGGTCACTTGAAATGCTAGAAATAGCAACCAAATCTCACACTAATCGTACCCTACTGTCTTAAAAGGGGAAAGACAAACTGAATAATGTGGGCATTGAATGCATGCTGCTGGAAAAGAGGTCAGGAAGTTAAACAACACCTAAGCAATAAACAATTAGCATTCTTTTGTTTCCTACCTGTGTTGGGTTTTCTGGACCTTGTTTCAGTTCCGACATCACTAACTCCTGTTCGTCTTGTAGAATTGCCATGGTAACGTATGGCTTTGTGTATTTTTCATCTACTGTATAGTCATACCAAACATCGGGGACATTGACATACTTCCTGTGAAGGGGACACAAATGATTGCTAGCCGGGAGCTCGTCTTTCCATAGAACTTTCCGTGGCTTTGTTACAGCCTTGTAAGGTTCATCTTCCTGACAAGGAGACAAGCAATGGCTTACATTCGCCACGTGGGCTGACGGCTCATCGACCAATATCTCGTTAATGGGGAGGGGCAGCTCTTTAATTTCTGTGGGACTACTCGCTCCACTCTGTAAGGGACTGGGAATAGAGGTCTCGTGCCCAGTAGGGATGAGATCAGGGGTCTGAAGACGCACGTTTTCCTGGGAAGGTAGGTCTTCAGTTTTTTGAAAATTTTCATTGTTAGAATTACTTTTCCCGTTCTTCTCACATAAGATTGTTCCACCGTCGGTTTTATCGTTTTTGGGTTTCTGTTCAAGAAGTAACTGAGATATTGCCCTGTGAATGTAACCTAATTTCTCGGTCAAAGCAAATCGTTTGCCCTGTATGTCCCACAAGAGACACTTGGATAAGTATCTAAATTTATGGAAAGTTAGTTTGAAGTCTGTTCTTGCCCTATTGTCATGACAACACTCCTGGTTGTTAGAGGACTGTTTGTTGTTATTCTGGTTTGTGTTGATGCCATCGCTGTGACTATCAGCAATGTTGTTGTTGTTGTTGTTGTTGTTGGTGTTGGTCTTCTCGACCGGACTGTTATCTTTCGTTTGGTTCGTGCTTTCAAGCTCATGCAGAGGCTGGAACGGTATGTAAGGATTGTTATCTTCGTCCGTCCGAGACTTGGCGTGGACCGTCTTTGACACTGCTGACTGTTGTGGTGGAATGGTTTTAGATTCCAGGCTCTGCTGTCTGTCGAAGAGATAACGAAGCACGCCAATGTAGTAATAGGCCCGTACACAATCTAATTCTCGGCAGCGGAGACTGGAATTGAACACTTGATTGTCATCTTTCAGATCGGAGAGGTATCGCTTGGTAGTGTTCATCTTAAGAGTTGTGTCCAGCTTCGATAGGTCATCACCACTTTTGTCAATTGTTATCAATACTCTAACAGCGGTCACTTCTTGTTGTAGTTTTAACAGGTATTTCGGACCTGGAAAGAATAAAAGAAGAAAAAAAATGGGAGTGAAAGAAAGAAACAGACAAAGAAAGCTTTTACTAAACTGGAGCCAAAGTAATAACTTTTCTCACGTAAGTATTAGATTAATATAGTCATCTGTACATCATATTCAATGCAGAGATATTTTAATAAAATACACTATAAATCTAATATAGTTTCTGTTATTTATCTATCCGGTTAATTACATCACCAGTGACTTTTTAACCACTGTTTTTTTTATATCAGCAGTGATGGATTTGATAGCTTGGGGCTGAACGCATAACCATATTGTTGGAACACATAACCATGTGGTTGGGAAGCAAACTTCTTAACCACATGCCCAATCACATCATTGAAATCTCAAAGCGACAAGATAATATACAATAAATTCAAGACAACTGTGAATAAATACCGTTAATCCTCGAGTATAATCCACACTTTTTTCCCAAAATTTCTAGTGCTTACTATATACGAGGTTAAAAATGAAAAATATTTTCTAAGCAAAATTTTCTAAGTGATAAATATGTAAAGGCAATTTGCTTAATATTTATTTTTTACTGTTATTTCTTTAGTCTCTGCAAACAAAGTGCACAAAAAAGCCACACGTTTACATCATGTTATATATACAATAATGATAAAGGACGTTATATAGACCTCCTTGACTCAAGTTAGAGAAGGGGTGCGTATTATACACAAGGTTTAGGTTTTTCAGAGGTACAGCCCCCTGAAAGTCCCCTGTGTATTATACTTAAGGGCGGACTATACTCGAGGACTTACGGTAAGCAATGCATTTGACAGAATAATCCGAAAGCTCAATGGTTAAATCAAGTATGAAAACCGAGCGACATATACACTAGTAACCTATATTTGCCAATAAATGAACAGTAAATAAATACTAACAGATAAACATTTAAAATTTAGTTTATGACATCTGCCTTGAACATGCTGGATGGTTTCCATTTAAAGATCATAAGAAGAAACTTCAGTGTGCAGACTGGTCAAAGAATCTCATGTTTCTCTGTTGGGGTAAGCAGATCTTTTGAAAGAGATTACAGCATGTGGTGCTTAACCGGGGTCTATATGACCCTTGGATGTCCATATAAGATGGTTTTTTTGTTAAAATTAAGGAGCAATAGTAAATTTGGTTATACTACCACAATACACAAAATATTTTCATAAATTCTCTTCATTCTCTTGTATGTCCGAGTCATTCGACTGTGGCCATGCTGAAGCACCACCTTAAAGGGTTTTAGTTTAAGAAATCAACCCCAGGACATATTCTTTGTAAGCCTAGTACTTATTCTATCTGTCTCTTTTACTGAACCGCTAAGTTACGGAGACGTAAACACACCAACATTGGTTGTCAAGCGATGTTGGGGGACAAACACAGATACACAAACATATATATATATATACGACGGGCTTCTTTCAGTTTCCGTCTACCAAATCCACTCACAAGGCTTTGGTCGGCTTGAGGCTATAGTAGAAGACACTTGCCCAAGGTGTCACACAGTGAGAATGAACCCAGAACCATGTGGTTGGTAAGCAAGCTACTTACCACACAGCCACTCCTGCACCTGTCTGTTTACTTTTAGAATGAAATTGTAGGGTAGGTGTGAGAGGCTGGATCTGGTTGATTTGAACATAAAACAAATAGAATATTTGGATTGGATATAGCTGGTTTAACCCTTTAGCATTTAAACCGGCCATATCAGGCCTAAATACTCTACCTGTTTTATGTTCAAACTGACCAGATCCAGCCTCTCACACCTACCCTACAATGTCATTCTAAAAATAAACACTCATCATCATCATTCAATGTTTGGTCTCCATGTTGGCATGGGCTGGACAGTTTGTAAAGGGAGCTGTCTGGGCTCCAACTGCCTGTTGTGGCATGGTTTCTACGGCCGATGCCCTTCCTAATGCCAACCACTTAGCAGAGTGTGCTGGCCGCTTATTGTGTGTCACCATCATAGGTGAGTTTATGCAACACCAGCACGGATGCTTTTTAAGCGGTACCGGCACCTGAAAGAACAAGCCTGTACGTGTGAAAGACAGCCGTTTTACTTAGCTTCACGTGTCTTCACATCATCAAAAGCTTGCAGCTACAAGATAATAATACTGGGTCAATTCAAAACAATTTCAATAAACATGCATCACATTTAACAGAGTAATCTGAATGCTAAAGAGTTATATTCTGTGCTGTGCCTGAGTCTAGCTCAAGAACAGAACGTGTTGAGAGAGAGCTCGATAGATAAAGACAGAGAGAGAGAGAGAAACTGTTTGCTCACCTTGAGGAAGGCACAACTGAGAAATGATTTGCAGCAACTGGTACTGACTAGCATCGTGGAGGTTAACCATAGCTTGCAGCAAATGCTTAATCGCTGCCGTTGTCTCACCTTGCAGAAGAGACAGCATGCACAAAGTCAAATCCATGCAGTTCTGCATCAAAAGCTGCAACAAAAAGAAACATAAAGAATAAACAATGAAGTGACAACATTATACAACTACTGCTACTAATAATTTTGGCACAAGGCCAGCAATTTTGGGGGAGGAGGGTAAGTCGATAATATTGGTCCCAGGGTCCAACTGGTACTTATTTTATCAGCCCCGGAAGGATGAAAGGTGAAGCCAATCTCGGCAGAACTTGAACTCAGAACATAAAGATGAAATGTCATCAAGCATTTTGCCTGGTGTGCTAACAATTCTGCCAGCTCACCACATTAATATCATCACCATCATCAATAATAATAATAATCCTTTCTACAATTACATCAACTCCAGTACTCAATTGGTACTTAATTTATTGACCCCGAAAGGATGAGGGGCAAAGTTGACCTTGGCAGAATTTGAACCAGAACGTAGCTCAGAACATGCTAACAATTCTGCCAGCTTGCCTTATAATAATAATAATAATAATCCTTTCTACTATAGGCACAAGGCCTGAAATTGAGGGGAGGGGGATAGTTTATTATATCGATCCCAGTACACAACTGGTACTCAATTTGTCAACCCTGAAAGGATGAAAGGCAAAGTCAACCTTGGTGGAATAATAATAATAATAATAATCCTTTCTTCTATAGACATAAGGCCTGAAATTTAGGTGGGGAGGAGGCCAGCTAATTACATCAACCCCAGGGCTGAACTTGTCAATTACCTTCACCCTAGTGTTCAACTGAAACTTATTTCATCGCCCCTGAAAGGATGAAAGGCAAAGTGGACCCTGGGTGGAATTTGAGCTCAGAATACAAAGATGGATGAAATGCCACAAAGCATTTTGTCCGGCGTCCTAACGACCCTGCCAGCTCGCTGCATTACATCATGATGATGATCAATAATAATGAAAATAATAAAAATTAAAATAACAATAACAACGATGACAACGATGATGATAGTACTAATAATAATACAACCATTTTTCAAGAGATCGTTAAGATCTCCAGTGAGCCATATGTCTGGCTTGATAAGACTGTCTGTCTACTTCTAGCCATGGTATCACCCAAGCCACAACAAATCTTGCCTAGTTCACCACTATAGCTACAGTTAATGTTATCATTCATTGCCCATATATATATATATATATATATATATATATATTTGCGGGGAGAAATAAGAATAGTCATCAGATGACTGATGACTACAGCTGCTTATCAATGTAATAAAAGACAAAACGGCAATCAGATTCCTATAATTATTAAGAGGAAATTTCATCCTCTGTGGCTGTTATTGATTGCAAACTGTTGCTTTGTGAAGTTTATTAACTTCATGCAATTATGTCTTAATTAAGATACACTCAGTTGACCTAAACTAATACACATTAATTCTTAATTATCTCTCTCTTTCTTTATATTCAATATTCTTTTATTCTGCTACTTGTTTTAGTCATTAGACTGTGGCCATGCAGGAGCACTGCCTTGAAAAGTTTTAGTTAAATTGTCCCCAGAACTAATTTTTTAAAGCCTAGTACTTATTCTATTGGTCTCTTTTGCCAAACCACTAAGTTACGGGGACACTGGTTGTCAAGTGGTGATGGGGGAACAACACAAAGAAATACATACACACACACACACATATATATATATATACATTTCTTTATTGTCCACGCGGGGCTAAACATAGAGGGGACAAACAAGGACAAAGGGATTAAAACTAAGATCCTCTTTGAGTGAGTGGGTCTGCAGTAGAGAAAGAGGTGGGTTTTATACTGTGGGATAAAAGGTTTAAGTGAGAGAGAAAGGGCCAGGAGAGGACAGGTTTCTTGCCGTAGAGGACTGTACACAGCTACTCATGTTATAGAAGAGGTGTGAGTGACTAGTGTGGAACTGGAAAGAGATGAAATATAGTGGTGATGAAGTGTCAGGGTGGGGCAACTGGATACAAAGTGAGTGGGGACAGAGTGAAGGTGAGTAAAGCTTGTATGGGAAAGTGAGAAATGGGGAAAGAGAGAGGGGTTGAATATAATGTAGAACAGGTGTTGACGGAAGAGTAGGTGACAACTGTAGAAATTGGGAGAGGGGTAGGGGAGAGGAGATGACTGACGATCACCGTCATCATCTAACGTCCATTTTCCATGCTGACATGGGTTAGATGGGTTGACAGGAGCTGGCAAGCTGCTCCAGGCTCCAATTCATCATCATCATCATCATCATCGTTTAACGTCCGCTTTCCATGCTAGCATGTTTTAATAAGGTTTCTGTGGCTAGATGCCTTTCCAAACACCAATTACTGGGTGCTTTCTCTGTGGCACCTGCTCGGATGCTTTCTACATGGCATTGCCCAAAATTAAGAAGATATTACTAAATTGTTGAAGGTTCTAAAAAAAAAAGTAATTAATTTCAGTTCTACTGAGAAATAAGAGTAGAAAATATCTTTTACCTGATCAATATTGACAAAACTTTGCCTGCCAGAAATAAGAGTGTTGAAAATCTTGTACATATCTTCCACACTGCTGCTTTCAAGATCGACATCCAGACATTGGTGCCAAGAACGCAGTACATGATTGAAGAATGTGTGTTTATTGATGAGGTATGGTTTCCAAGGGCACAGGGGATCAATATCATTGCTATCCAGGATGAAATCTAAAATGCAAAATAAAAATAAAAGATAAAAAATACAACTCTACCCTCAAATACACAAGTTATAAAAAAAATATTAATTAGCTAATTCCATACATTAAAACATCCATTTTCTCAAATTAGCATGGGCTGGAGAAGAATGCATTTGTGGCCGAATCTTACAGATGGATGTTCTTCCTGTCACCAACCATTCACTGTTTTCCAGATAAGAGGTTTCTTAATCAAAAGTGCAAAGTGACTGGTAATAATGTCAACAAGTAACAAAACGTATATCATTGTTTTGCTCAAATGAAACCAACACATGTTGACTTTCACAAACACATGAAATGGGCTTCACGCAGTGTCCGCCCACAAAATTCACTTGTAAGGTATTGGTTGGCCTGGGGCTGTAGTTAGAGACACTTGCCCAAGATGTAGTGCAGTGGGACTGAACCTGAAACCCATGGCTGCAAAATGAACTTCTAACCACACAGCCATACCAGCACCTCAAGAGAAGCAGTCAACCATTTCTTAATCCCTAAATCAAAGCAATTCACAGAACCACAAAATGAGAAACGAATTTTCCCCTGGACAGATCATGAATGTAACAACTGTATCATTCCCAGCTGTGGGACAAATCTTGGCCATAAACTCACCCTGCTGTCTTGGAAAAAGAATATGAAAGATAGATTGAATAATATAGCCTTAGAAACACTGTGTCTAAAAAGACAAGAGAATTATGACTAAACTACCTTGGTTCACTGCTCTAGGGTTAAACAACAACCTCATTTAATTTCCAAGATGACATAGTCTGGATGGTTCAACTGGATCTGACTAGCCAGAGGGCTGTGTTCCCACCAGTGTCTGCCCGACAAGGTCTCTATGTCTGGATGTCTTTCCTAACCCCAACAACCTTACAGAGTGTACGGGGTGCCTTTTTGTGACCGGTGAGGTCACTGTGTAACATGCAAGACAAAACCCCTTCACAGAGTGGGTGGGGGAGGAGTTGAAATATGGAGGGCAGTGGCTT
Source organism: Octopus bimaculoides (assembly GCF_001194135.2). NCBI lineage: Eukaryota > Metazoa > Mollusca > Cephalopoda > Octopoda > Octopodidae > Octopus > Octopus bimaculoides. The sequence continues at coordinate 9,144,234 of NC_068993.1, forward strand.
TGCTGGATCCTCTCGAACTAACCAACCCATGCCAACAAGGAAATGGATGTTAAATAATGATGGTGGTGGTGATGCTACTACTGAGGATGGTGGGGATGATGATAATATCCAATGATTTAAGGGCCAAGTTTTCCTCCCTTAACTGTTTCATGTATACAGTTGCCAGGTAACCAAGCACTCTAAATGACTGTCACATGTAAGACATAACTAATCACATCATGGACCCATTTCTCAAACACTTAAAACCTTGAACCCTTTTAATTACAAAGCTGTTGACAGCAGCATTCTTAATGCTTCTTAATTGCTCTGTATAATTAATAGAAACATTGTAATAATGATAACTATGCTGTTTTCATTTCACAATTTATTTCTATAGCTTAATTTATCTTATTTTTCACACGCTTCAATCATTAGACAGCGCCCATGCTGGGGTACAGCCTTGAAGGGTAGGGTTTTAGGCAAAAAAAATCGACCCAAGTATTTATTTTTTTAAAGCCTGGTACTTATTCTGTCGGTTGCTGGCGTGGGTACATTTTGATGCACCCCAGTGCACTATATGTAGATGCATTCACGTGTGTGTGTGTGTGTGTGTGTATTTTGTTGTCTTTGGGGAGAGTCATTCTCTTTTAGTGTCTTATTTAATGGACAGAGTCAATGACTATTCAAAAGGTGGTAAGACGCAACAAAAATTATAAATGAGTGGAAATTTTACCAGTGAGTGTTCTAAATAATAAAATATTGGTTGCCTTCTTATTAATCCACAAGTGTGTGTGTGTGTGTGTGTATATATATATTTATGTATGCATATATAATGGACTTCCCTGTTGTGTAAGTGGCAGATGAGGGTTTCAGCAACTTGGTATCTTTACTGTGATTTTCAGCTGATCATTTGGTTAATATCTAAGAAATGTTTTATGGTACTGACTGGCAATCTTGAGTAGGTTTCTGCTTTCAACTGTGTGGAAGCAAGCCCTGCCTCACTGCACACTACAAAGCCACAACAACCACAAACAAAATCATTTGAAGCAGGTTCTTCTTCTTGTCTTAGGGGTAAGCATGGCTCTGTAGTTAAGAAAGCCCTCTGAGACTGTTGAGATCAATGTGGTAGTGGTCTGTCTTGAACCATGGTAAGTCAGTAACTCCATCTTGAAGTTGTAGAGAGCAATTTGTAAATTAATCAAGAAGTAATTGGCAAATTAAAAGCTGAAAACACGCCTTCCGTCTTCATCATTTCCAACAAAGTTATGAAGTAAGTAAATATCAAGACTGCCACAAGACCATAAAAGAGAAAAATGGAGAACAGTAGAAAGGGATTACAATGGATTAGTGTTAATTATGAATCTAATACTTTGTTTACCTGGCAACAGTGTTTTTGATCCTGTTAATGATGTCGTCCTTCTTTTGTGAAGTACAAAGTCGGAGGAATCTTTGGCATACACAACACTGGGCATCAGTGTCAGGAGTTCACTCATCATTAACTCATGCATGCTGATAACCAGAGTAAACACCTGAAGATAGAAACACAATATAAAATTTATATGAATACTTACGTATCTATAAACGTTAAATTCAACTTAAGTTGAAAGTCAATGAAGTTTGCTTTACAAGCGTTCAGATGTATTGAAAGATAAAGATAAGGAAATAATTTTATTCTCAGATGCAGGATAATACAGCATGAACAGGATAAACTAACCATATTTTGCAGAAAAATCTGTTGGCGGCCAGCCAGGAGACTCAAACTCACATCCCTGTGATTACACGTCAAGTGCTTTACCATTAAGCTAAACTGCCCCAATGACAAATTCTTCTGCAAATTTAGGATATATAAATCTAGCTTTATAAGATGCTATCATACATTAAATTCACCTTATGTTGAAAGTCAACGAAGTTTGCTTTACAAGCGTTTGGCAGCCAACAGATTTTTCTCCAAAATATGGTTAGTTTATCCTGTTCATGCTATATATATTATTAGCATTATCCTGCGTTTGAGAATAAAATTATTTCCTTATCTGTGTCTTTCAATATCTATAAACATTTATACAAGACGGAATGAACAGGCTTTAACTGCAAAATACAACAATTGTTTTCATGCAGTGGCAACAACTGTTAGCTGCTGAGTTTTTCATATCATAAATTAAATCACGTAAGTAAATATGATTCAGCAGCAGTTGTGTACTGGTATGTCATTGGTTAGTAGATACATACATACATACACAGTTGTAGAAATCAGCAACTCAGCGGATGTTAGCATGAAGCTAAACATCAGTAAAAAAGAAAATACCTAAGCTGTACTATTGAGGAATCTACAGCTACTTTATCAAAATTACAAGTTCAGGTTTATATCTGTGATTATTGGGACACTGGGATATGTAACACACACTCTGCCTAAATACCAATCTTGAGAAATTAGGCTTTTCAAAACCAGAAAGGAGAAAGCTGATGTGAAGATTACAAATCCAAACCATCACTGGAACTGTAAAAATCTGTAAAACTTTCCAGAAGTTTTATCATTTAAGTATATGTGTGCATGTCTAGACATGAAAGTGTATGCATAAGAATACATGCAATCTGTACATATACATACATACAAAAATATCCTGTTGATGTTGTTGAAATTCCAATGAAGGAGCCTTGGATCTAGGTTAGAAACCGGTTCTTTCTCAATTGTCAAGAAATCTCGAAATAAAATGACACACGCAGAGAGAGAGAGAGAGAGCATCAAATTGATATCCGCAATAAATGTCCCTTGGATTTCTGTTGTTTTTGTATCTGAATTGGTCTTTCGTAATTTATGACCATTTAATTCAAACATTTCTATCTTTTCCCTTTCTTCAGCTATCGTTTCTATAGAAACGTTAAAGACTTCAGCCAATCTTTGCAAGCGTCATCCTTATACATCCTGTGTTTGCTTTTTTTTTTTTTTACCTCATCTTTGTGGGTTTTTTTACATTTTTGCACCATATAAGTGTGTGTATATGTGTGCACGTGTATGCATTCTATCCTATTGATTTTTCGAGGGTATTAATTTACTTCTGTATCTACAGGCACAGACATGGCTGTGTGGTAAGAAGTTTGCCTCTCAACCATATGGTTTTAGGTTCATTCCCACTGCGTGGCACTTTGTGTAACTGTCTTCTTCTATAACCTTGGCCGACCAAAGTCTTAAGAATGGATTTAGCAAATGGAAACTTAAAGAAACCTGCTGCACACACACACACACGCATACATATATGTATACTCTTTTACTTGTTTCAGTCATTTGACTGTGGCCATATTGGAGCACCGCCTATAGTCAAGCAAATTGACCCCAGGACTTATTCTTTGTAAGCCTAGTACTTATTCTATCAGTCTCTTTTGCCAAACCACTAAGTTACGGGGCTGTAAACACACCAGCATTGGTTGTCAAGCGATGTTGGGGGGACAAACACAGACACACGAACATATACACACACATACATATACACGACAGGCTTCTTTCAGTTTCCATCTACCAAATCCACTTACAAGGCTTTGGTCGACCCGAGGCTACAGTAGAAGACACTTGCCTAAGGTGCCACGCAGTGGGACTGAACCCGGAACCATGTGGTTGGTAAGCAAGCGACTTACCACACAGCTACTCCTGTGCCTATAT
>NC_068993.1:9150180-9151387 GCF_001194135.2 Octopus bimaculoides
TATACATCACACATACATATACATACATACATATCTATCTATTTGCATGCTTCTGGTGAGGAACCTAAAATAAAAAAATGAAAGCAAAAGAATTTAATAAAATAAAAGAGAAATTCCAAATGGGAAATGTTAACATTAGCAAAATGTTAACATTGCAAGATTAACTATTCACACACACACAAACATGCGCATGCATATACACACACAAACGTGCGCACACGCACACACACAGAGGTTTACTACATACACACTGCATACACATACACACACACACACACACACACACACACACACACACACAGACAAGAGAACATGGAAAATTCTTCACATGTAAGCTAACAGCTATATTTAATTCCCTCTTCAAACCCCAGTTGCTGTTGAGATATTTGTAGTTACAATGGTGATTGTGATGATGACGACAGTGATGACGATAAGGGTTGTGATAGTGGCGATAATGATGATGGTGATGATGACAGTGGCAACATTGTTGTGATGATGATGATGATGTGAGTTGTGACAGGTTCATGGTGACAATGCTAATGATATTGGTGTAGATGGTACACCCCCATTATACTTCTGTTGATGATGATGATGATGGTGATGACAACGACGTTGCTGGTAGTGGTACTAGTACAATATTGTACGATGATGGTGCTGATGCTGATGGTGGTGGAAGTGGTGATAATGATGATGATGATGATGATGATGATGACAATGATGATAGCATTGCTGTTATAAATGATTGCGGTGGCTGACAGCAGTATTACGCCAGCAATGATGATGATGATGATGATGATGATGATGATATATTTGTGATGATGGTGGCAGCAATATTGTTATGATGAGGGTGGTGGTGGTGGTGGTGGTGGTGGCGGAAGTGGAGGTGGGCAAGTATATGGGCGTATAATGTGAAGCATTTCAAAAGTGCCACCACTACCACCACCACAGCCACCGCTGCCGCCACCACCTTTGCCAAACTGCACACCCATCCAGTCTGGCACTGAAGCTGGCAACACAAGCATCAATTGGCAATGGTACCATCACAACCTGACATCACTTTTATCAAGAGCATAACTAACATAATAATAATAATAATAATAATAATAATAATAATAATAATAATGATAATGATAATAATAATAATGATAATAATAATGATAATAATAATAATAATAATAATAATAATAATAATGATAATAATAATGAT
>NC_068993.1:9151447-9155083 GCF_001194135.2 Octopus bimaculoides
CCAAAGACGAAAGGCAAAGTAGACCTTGGTGGAATTTGAACTCAGATTGTAAAGCCAGAAGAAATGCTGCTAACCATTCTGTCCATCATGCTACCTTAATAATCCTTTCTATGAAAGGCACACGGCCTGAAATTTGGGGGGCAGGGATTAAGTCGATTACATTGACCCCACTACTCAACTGGTACTTAATTCATCGACCCTGAAAGGATGAAAGGCAAAGTCAACCTCGGTGGAATTTGAACTCAGAATACAGCGTCAGATGAAATACCGCTCAGCATTTCGCCAGGTGTGCTAACGATTCTGCCACCTCGCTACCTTAATAATAATAATAATAATAATAATAATAATAATCCTTTCTACTGAAATCTTTTCTGCTATAGGCACATGGCCTGAAATTTGGGAGAGGGGACTAGTCGATTACATTGACCCCATTGTTTTACTGGTACTTAATTTATCAACCCTGAAAGGATGAAAGGCAAAGTCGACATTCATGGAGTTTGAACTCAGAATGCAGCGACAGGCAAAATACCTCAAAGTATTTCGTCCAGCATGCTAACAATTCTGCCAGCTTTATCGCCCACAAGGGGCTAAACATAGAGGGGACAAACAAGGACAAAGAGATTAAGATGATTACATCAACACCAGTGTGTAACTGGTACTTATTTAATCGACCCCAAAAGGATGAAAGGTAAATTCGACCTCGGCAGAATTTGAACTCAGAACGTAACGGCAATGATTCTGCCAGCTTGCCACCCTAATAATAATAATAATAATAATAATAATAATAATAATAATAATAATAATAATAATAATAATAATAATAATAATAATAATAATAATAGTGATGAGGGGGACAATACAAAACAGACATAAAGTGTGGGGGGATTACATCTAATGGAATAAAATAAATAAATAAATGAAAAAGTATACATGGAATACAACAAAAAAGAAGGGAAATAAACATAATATACAAAGGTTAACAAAAACGAAGTGGGGGATGATAGCAATTTTGTCCTCCTGACATAGGATGACCTCAAGGGATAATTAAGGAACCCCACTGTCCAAGATCTCGAACACCAAAGGCAAGTGCTCTCTCCAATTCCCTTTCTCTGATTCACAGGTCTACACTTAGAGAGATCCAATCCACTCTTGCCCTAATGCAGTACTGGGCAGTGGCTCTCGTGGTTTCTGATCTTAACTGATTGAAAGTGTTGTCATGTACATGTTCTGTCCTGATGGAAAAGATGGGCTACAGCAAATATTTTGCTCAACACCACTGGTTTGCTGGTCAGTTGCTTGACCTTAAACAGTTGAGCATGTCCCTTAATGGCTGACAATATGTGCATCTCTGATCATGAGCAGGGAGAGTGAGGGAGCATCATAGCCATGTTTTGGGAGGGATTTTTTGAGGTTTGAATAATTCACCCCTGGAAACATGGGTGTTTCATTCATCATCCTTAAACAACCCTTATTCAAAGACCTTTTGAGCGAGAAGGGTTACCCAACCTGATGAAAATTCCAACTGGGCCCCATCTGCAAGGTCATGTAATGTTTACCTTGATACAAGTTCACCATGTTGAGTGTTACTTTATTTTTTTTAACCCCGAAAAGATGGATGACAGAGTTGACCATGGTAGGATTTGAACTCACAACATAAAGGATCAGAACAAATACTGCAAAGCACAGACATGGCTGTGTGGGTACGAAGTTTGCTTACCAACCATGTAGTTTCGGGTTCAGTCCTACTGCATGGTACTTAGATAGGGTAATCTAAGAAGAAACAACTGAACCAAGACATGACAATCAGATGGAACCCATAGACAGTGGTTTTGTGTGAGAAACCAGGATGGAAGCAGCATGAGGTTCTTTTGATCAGAGTGAGGCTGTTGCAGGTTTGAACCGAGATCCACAATGTTATATTGTTCTGTGCAGCTGGCATCTGACTTGAGAAAGATGACAGAGCAGTGATTCATGAAGCAGAACGAGGAGGCAGATAATGCTTTACGATACATATGACGGCAAAGGTATTATATAAGAAAGAGACCAAAGCTGAAAGTGAAGAAAGAAAAAAGCCCCTGAATGAATAACAGAGAAGAACAGTTGCTACATGGTTTGAGTGGTAACAGCTGCACCCAAGCTTGGTGTGGTGGATGTAAAAGTTTGTTCGCTCGTTCATTGACACCAGAGAGAGATTTGTCTTGTCCCCCGACAAGCAAGACTGAGATCTGAGTGAGTGCCACGTTCTAGACTAGATTCAATAAAGGGGGAAGAGAGAGGAACACAAAAGCAACAATTTATGAAATATATTGTATGTCATGTGTCAGTAGCAGAAAAGAGAACCATTGCCATCAACGCTTGCAGTTAAGTAGCTGCATGGCCAATATATGTGTGTGTGTGTGTGTGTGTGTGTGTGTGTGTGTGTGTGTGTGTGTGTGTGTGTGCGCGTGCACACATGTATGTATATTTATTTTATGTACATATGTATGTGTGAGTGTGTGTGTGTGTGTGTGTGCACACATACATACATTTTTCAACAAGTGAAAAAAACATTAGCAATTGTTGCGAGAGAAAATACAAAAACAATAAAATATTAGTCTTTGATACAACAATAAAGAAACAAAGAAAAAAAAAAAAAAACTAACACACAATATGTCCCAATATATCACACACACACACATGTTGTTGTAAGACTAACACAATAACAATATAAAATAAGAGCGTGGCGATTACAACAACAAACATTTGGCTCCTTGGTGGAGCAATAATAATAATAATAATAATAATAATAATAATAATAATAGGACGAAAAAGGAGAAATGAAGGAAGGAAAGAAAGAAGACAAGAATGGGAGAGGGAGAAAGAAAGGGTAAAAGAAAGAGAGAGAGAGAGAAAGAGAGAGAAAGAAATGAACTCATGTTATAAGAATATAAGAGAAATGTCTAAAAGAAACAAGTAGTTAAGATAGTTGTTGCAAGATTCTATAAATGGAATTTGTGGAATAAACTGGCAACTTTCTAACAGACATGTTACCCTCTCTTTCTCTCTGGCAGATGAAAGAATAACCGTCTCACTGTATTCAATGAAAACCAGATTAACCTGGATACAAACGAAACCTTCATCTATGAAAGAGCCAACAGCAAAAGCTTAGACTAAGCCACACACTACAGGATGAACCATGTTGTTGCTCGACTTGCTAGAAATAGTAACCAAATAGGCGTAGGAGTAGCTGTGTGGTAAGTAGCTTGCTTACGAATCACATGGTCCCGGGTTCAGTCCCACTGCATGGTACCTTGGGCAAGTGTCTACTACTATAGCTTAGGGCAGACCAAAGCCTTGTGAGTGGATTTGGTAAACGGAAACTGAGAGAAGCCTGTCGTATATATGCATATATATATATATATATATGTGTGTGTGTGTGTGTGCGTGTGTGCATATGTTTGTGTGTCTGTGTTTGTCCTCCCAGCATTGCTTGACAACCTATGCTGGTGTGTTTACATCCCCGTAACTTAGCGGTTCAGCAAAAGAGACCGATAGAATACCACTAATGATTCTGCCAGCTTGTCACCTTAACAACAACAACAATAATAATTACTATTACTATTATTATTATTATTATTATTATTATTATTATTATTA
>NC_068993.1:9155289-9157207 GCF_001194135.2 Octopus bimaculoides
GTTTGGTAAGGCATCGACTTGCATCTTGCACCTGTTTTATTGCAAGGTAGCTGTTTTAAAAACAAAACAAAAAAACATTCTTTATTAAGGAATAGAAAGTTTAGAAAGGTATAACAATGCACTATAGAACAAAAAAATGGACTATATACCTGTTGTAACTTGGTTATCTATAGTCCGATGATATTTTGGAATTAGAATTCCTTCTTCAGATCTTATTTTTTATTCTTTACAAACAATGCACAATGCTTCAAGCGAACTACAATACTCTCTTATTCTTTATTAATTACACAGGGGCCAACAAAAAGATTGAGGACAGAACAAAATGACATAGTGTAGAGTTACATGAAAAGAATATGTAAACAGTATGGTCGCATGTTAAGAAGTTATGGGGATGTAAACACACCAACACCAGTTGTCAAGCAGTAGTAGGGGACAAAAACAGATACAAACACACTCGCATACATAATGGGCTTCTTTCAGTTTCCATCTACCAAATTCACTCACAAGGTTTTAGTTGACCTGAGGCGATAGTAGAAGAGATTTGCTTAAGGTTCCACATAGTGGGACTGAACCTGGAACAATGTGGTTGCGAAGCAAACTTCTTAACCACATAAGACCCCATTTCAGTCATGAATGACCATGGGATTGCACCTAGAAATTTCCCCTCTGTTATACAAGTCTGGTCAAGATTGTTTTTATGGAAGACCAGCAGTCGCCCATGCATACCAGCCTGCCCTCTCCACACCACCAATGTTATCCAAGCGAAAGGCAAAGGCTGATACAGCTTGGCACCAGTGACGTCACAACTCATTTCCACATGATTGCGAGCCTGACGCCCTAACCACTAAGCCATTTATTAACAGTGAAACTCATGGAATATTTTACATATTTTCACAACAGCTTCCTTTGTAGTTGTAATATTTTTAATTAGCCATTTTCTTTCTGGTTCCATTTTAAGCTCAGCTTTTCGAGATTAGTAGTGAGAAAGCTGGCTACATAACTGAGATCTCCAATAATTATAAGAATAAATTTTATGCTATAGTCTGGGTGGAGTAATTTCAAATTCCTCATTAGTTAATACTTATGTATGTAGGTGTGTATGATTAGATGTGTGTGTGCGTGTGTGTGTATCGTTATCTTTTATCTTTCACTTGTTTCAGTTATTGGAATGTGGCCATACTGGGGCACTGCCTTGAAGTGTTTAGTCAAACAAACTGACTCCAGTATCTACTTTTACCTACTGGTAGGTACTTATTCTATGAATAGGCCATTTTGGATTTAGTCCAACTGTGCGGTGCCTTGGGCAAGTGTTTTCTTTGACGGCCTTAGGCAGACCAATGCCTTGAGAGTGAATTTGATAAACAGAAACTGTGAGGAATCCTATCATGTACATCTATATATGTGTGTGTTTGTCCCCCTTCATCACACACACACACACACACACACACTGTTGGTTTGCTTACATTCCAGTAACTTAGGGGTTCAATAAAAAGAGACCGATAGATCAAGCCCTTCAAAGTGATGCTCCAGCATGGCTACAGTTCAATGACTGTGGCCATGCTGGGGCACCTCCTTGAAGGGTTTTAGTCAAAGAAATCAACCCCAGGACTTATTCTTTATAAGCACAGTACTTATTCTATCAGTCTATTTTACCAATCCGCTAAGTTATGGGGACATAAATATACCAACACTGGTTGTCACATATATATATATATATATCTCCCCCCCCCCTCGTTCTTCCTCTGTACTACTACGTATCTCGCCTTACCCCTCTTGTGCTTCCTCTGTACTACTACGTATCTCGCCTTACCCCTCTTGTTCTTCCTCTGTTACTACTACGTATCTCCTTTTTCCCCCTCGTATTTCCTCTTTTTCTTTTTTCCTCTCGTTGCTCACCATTCTTCTACTTCCTCCCTCT
>NC_068993.1:9157578-9158429 GCF_001194135.2 Octopus bimaculoides
TAAAGCCTTCTGTTTGTTTTCCTGTCTTGTTTTTTGTCCGCCACTACATTCCTCCATGGCTAGATTAAATTTGCGTATACAGATTTAATCTGCGATCCATGGGACGAGCCGTTTTAACGATGCGTCCTGCCCGAAGCTCGTCGAAACGCCGGTGTTAAAACGTGGGTAGCTGAAGAAGTAGAATGTTCTCTATGTGGCTCGTGTGTTCTCGTCTACGTTTGTTTGCAATGTCCTGTACCCAGATATGCACCTATACATACAGGTGGATGTCGGTATGCACATACCTGTACGTATATATGCATATACTCATTTACTTTTGTTTATATATATATATATATATACATACAGAGACAGACACACACACTTACTCAGAAATAAATAAGGGCTTACCATTTTGCTGCTTGTTCATAATTCCCTTCCTTGGCCAGTTGTTGGGCCCACATACTGTACAGGTCCTCGAACACTGGGTCAACAGGGGAGAGGCGGACCTTGGCAAAGGTTACAGCTTCTCTGCAAATAAAGAAATATGAGAATGCACATCAGTAACTTTTAACCTTAAGTGGTCACTTGACCTGCTAGGAACAGCAGCCAAGTTTCCTTCAAATCACAGCTCAACTGCCTCACCAAAAAACAATGAGTTGCCTTGTAATTTTTGCATCAGGTGTAGTTTACTTACTTTATATCTTTGGTAAATGTTATTTGCAGCGATGCACAACAGGTGCACACTATATAAACTGCAAGACACCACTCCATCTACTCTCTGTTTTCCTACTTCAATGGGTGATATCTCAAATTACATCGCACAACTTAGTTTACATTGAAAAAGCAGAAGTGATGGTGGTGGTGGTGGT
>NC_068993.1:9158439-9159271 GCF_001194135.2 Octopus bimaculoides
TATACATTTTATTGCAGAACAAAACCAAAAAAAAAAAAAAAGTTTGCAGTGAAACCAGATCGATACCTGGATGGGAGTAGGAGTCCGAGTGAGAAGGGACATGAAGGGAGTGAAATGCTGCTACTGCTACTACTACTACTACTAATAATAATGATGATGATGATGATGATGATGATCAAAAGTGATATAAAACTTAAGAATTTTCGAAATACATTTTCCTCTTTTTCGCTTAATCATCTTTCTTTTTTTTATATTTATAAAACTTCCAGTGATTGTAGTAACAACAACAATAACAAACAAGTACAACAAACAATGAAGGCAGAAAACACATTCACCACCACCAACGACAACAGCAACAAAAACAGCAGCCCAACATTATCATCACCACCACCACAACAGGAACAGCATGAACACCACCACTAGGATGGATATCTAGAATCACAACAACACAAACATTCACATCTTGAAGAACAACAGTAACAATAAGCACAGCTACTGCAACAACAAAAATAAAATATATATAAAAATATATATAAAATATATATAAAAATATATAAAAAATATATAAAAAAATATATAAAAATATAAATATATAAAATATATAAATATATATAAAATATATAAATATATATTAAATATATATAAAAATATATAGAAATATATATAAAATATATATATAAAATATATATAAAAATATATATAAAAAATATAAAAAAAGAGACAAAGGTGGAAGAGAACAACAACAGCAACAACAAAAGCAAAATAAAATTGAATAAGCTACAATAACAAAAAAAAAATGCAAAAAAGAAGAAAAATAAAAGAAAAAGAAGAA
>NC_068993.1:9159870-9161843 GCF_001194135.2 Octopus bimaculoides
ATATATATATATATATATATATACGCACATATATATATATATATGCTAATCTTTCCACCTTTCCTTTGTAAAAATACATGCATGCTTACATGTGTACGAGTGTGTGTGTGTATGCACACAGAAGCATGGAATATGGACATTAAATGATGGTCATATAAACATACACACACATATATATATATATACACATACACACATATATATACACATATACACACACACATATATATATACATAAACACACACATATGTGAATAGTTTGTATGAAGTTATATAACTGCTAACCATTTCTTAGTAAAACATACACATACACATATATGTATGTGTGCAAATACACACACGTGTATCTATAATGATAAAGCTTTTATTTTACACAAATATTGAAAACAAAACTGTTTTCCATTGTTATCTTTTCCATCAAGGATACTTTTTCCCCGATATTTTTCTAAGAGATCCTTGCAGTTTATTGGAAAACAATAAAGTTCCCAAATCTAATATAAATATTTTTAGATCTTCACAGTCTCACCTTCTGGATGGAGTGATGTTGCTGCATGTTGTTGCTGCTGCTGCCTGATTATAGTTAGGTAATGTCTGTGATTACAGCCAGAATTTGAATTTTTGAGCACATGGTGTTGAGTCAAACACTACTGTGTGCCATGGCCAGGAATTAAGCGGCCATGCAGAGACTCTATTCCAATGAATTCTAACAGCACCACTCTCAGCATTTGAACTAATGAAAAATCTTCAGATTGGCAACAATAACGATGACTTTTAAAACTAGGACAAACCCACTGTCTTACAATGGAAAAGGAGCATATTTAATCCTTTAGCATTTAGATTATTTTGTCAAATGTAATTTGTATATATGGGAGAATTTACGAAAAGAACAACAACAGACGAAGACAGGTGGTGTAAACAACAAGTGGATGTATTAGTTTAACGCTCAGGAATAGAGAAAGTCTTTGACGTTTTGAGCTACGCTCTTCAACTGAAAGGAACACAGAAAGAAATAAGGAGAGAAACAAGGAGAAAAAAAATTTGTATATACATTGTTTTTGATTAATCAGGCTTGGTCTTTCAGTTTCAATATTTTGTTGAAGTGAATGGTTATTTATAAAATGACATTGTAGAATAGATGTGAGAGGCTGGATCTGGCTGGTTTAAATGCTAAAGGGTCAACCATAAAGCAACCCCAGTATTTGATGAAGTTGACTTCTGCTGTTTTCTTTTGTCATTCATTTATTAATTGACATTGTATACTCTGTACCGACCTGCTAAGTTATATAAAGTGTCTGAGACAGAGAAAGACCAATAATTCACAGCTCTTTGCCATCAGACCTAACTAATACAATGGAGAATATTGAGTTCTTGTGTGAAGGCATGTTGCTAAGTGGTAAGAGTAATAGACTCACAAATGTAACATCATGAGTTGATTCTCAGCAGCACATTGAGTCCTTGAACAAGACTCTTTATTTCACCTTGCTCCAGTCCACTCAGCTGGAAAAAATGAGAGGTACCTGTATTTCAAAGGGCCAGCCTTGTCACATTCTTCTGTAATACTGAATCTCCCTGAGAACTATGTTAAGGGTACGTGTGTCTGCGGAGTGCTCAGCCACTTGCAAGTTAATTTCACAAGCAGACTGTTCCGTTGATTGGATCAACCGGAACCTTTGTTGTCGTCATCGACAGAGTGTCAGTATATATTGAGTTCTAACAACTGGAGATTGGTACCACTATCGTTAAGTGACATTGTCTTACACACACTCACATGCATACATACAGTCATTGGACTGTGGCCATGTTGGGGATACCTTGAAGGATTTTGTCTTTTGCTGAACTGCTAATTTACAGGGACATAAACAAACCAACACTGGTTATCAAGTGGTAGGGTTGGAGGTGACAAACACTGACACAAAGACATATATATATATGTGTGTGTGTGTGTGTGTGTGTGTGTGAGTGTGTATATATAT
>NC_068993.1:9162193-9167166 GCF_001194135.2 Octopus bimaculoides
ATATATATATATATATATATATATAAAGACTCTCTTTGGACATGAATGACCATGGGAGTGCACCTAGAAAGTTAGCCTCTGAGGCACAAGTCCAGGTAAGGTTGTTTCTGGAAGACCAGCAGTCGCCTATGCATACCAGCCTCCCCTCTGCATGCTACCGACATCATCTAAGGGAAAAACAAAGGCTGATACAGCTTGGCACCAATGACATCACAACTCATCTCTACAGCTGAGTGAACTAGAGCAACATGAAATAAAGTGTCTTGCTCAAGAACAACACACAGCCCGATCCAGGAATCGAACTCACTAACACTTGATTGTGAGCCCGACGCTCTAACCATTGAGCCATGCGCCTTCACATGCAAACACACAGACACATAAATCGGAAGGTCAGTGTTGTTTGTATTCAATGTTTAAACAATGAAAATTCCATACAGTTTAAATGACTTGCAGAGCCAGTTCACCAAGTCTCTCTCTCATTTAAAATTACATGCGATGAGAGGCAAATATCATCTGAAACAATAGGATGCCAACCTATTATAGAATTTTCTTCCATTTTCTTGTACTTAACTTCCTACTTGGTAAACAGACACAAGATAGAATGAAGTCTCTTGGCTAAGAAAGCAACACAATGCCTGTAGCAAGCAATATGACCGATATCATTTCAGAAAGCACCTAGTCACATCTGGCTATTTCTCTGCCAGAAATACAATCACAATGATGGACAGCTATGGTACAATGGATCACAAATTTACACCAAGTGGCTGATATTTCATTGCTTCATTAGACAAAACACTTCATTCTTTTCGGCTTCCAGCAATAAAGACCACCACCACCACCACCACCACCGTTATTCACCTTGCTTTTCTTACATAAGAAAGGTGGTGGGGAGGGAGAGGAAAAAAAGAGTAGAAGAAAAGTACGGTGTTAAGAACAAGAGAACCAGACATATTATGACGTCAATTCATAGTCGACAAAACATTAATGTAATTGACTTTTGGTGTTATCAGCAAAACGACTGGTCAATTTGAAGTCTAATCACACAACAGACGGCCAGTCCAACATAAATACATCACCAGTTCGATGGCCTAAATGAGAGTTTGGTTTGTTTTTTTGGAATTCCTTAGCCCACTCCCTTATTGATCTGATCCATAATGTTATGGAGAGAAGCAAGGAAAACCAAAAAAAAAACAATGGATGCCGAAAATGAAAAAGTAAAAATTCTTGGAGCAACTAACTATAAATTATGCAGTTGATGATGATGATGTTGATAAGTAATCTGACTGGTAACAGAAAAATGAATGGTCAGTAACCTTACTGATAATATATAGGAAATATTTATGGTGATAGAGGATTTAATAAAATCCACAGCTTAACGAGAATGGTAAGAGCAGCTAGTGATAATCTATTGACAGTTGTGAAAAATTAAACAAAGAAAAAACAAATTAATGAATAGAACCAAATATAAAAAAATAATAGAAGTATTTATTACCCCACCCCCTTTTGTCCACAAGCACAAAACTAAAGACTATTTATGGGGCTGTATTGTATACAGGTGGTTGACTTAATCCAGGTTTGTCAACGATTTTTTTTTACCTATGAACTCCTTTGTTTACTATTTTATTCTGGTGGACCACCACCCAAAGACATTCGCCGTTTAAAAACCTAATTTTATAGACACTTTAAGAAATTCCTATTTTGTTTTTCACAAATTCATGTGTATAGGTTGGGCTATGTAAAATGTTAGAGAAAGAAACCCAGCTGTTTCTTGCAATACATACATTTAAATCAAACATTTTCATGGGCCCTTGAAATACTAGTGTAGCTACCCTAGCATGGACCCCTCCCCCCCCAAAAAAATCTTTTATGGAACCTCAGGAATCATATAGACTCTGATTGAGAGTCATTGATTCAATCCATCCACTACTTGGGCTTCTTTCAGTTTCCGCCTACCAAATCCACTCACAAGGCTTTGGTCAGCCTGATGCTACAGTAGAAGACACTTGCCCAAGGTGCCACGCAGTGGGACTGAACCTGGAACCATGTTGTTGGTAAGCAAGCCACTTACCACACAGCCACTCCTGCGCCTATAATAATAATAATTGTGGCATTTCAAGGCAGTTATAATACCAGTGATAGAGGAGCACTTGGAATGATTGAAATAGGAATTGAAAATTATTTGAGAATGATCCCTGGCTTACCAACCCTGTAAGAAGTGTGAAATACTGTTTTAACTGGTATGCCACACACACTGAGAAGAGCATGGTTGCTGTGAGAACTATTATCATCCATGTAAATAACTTCTTCTACATAACAGGTGTGTTTGTTTTAATGGCCTTATCAATGTATGCAGTGAGTTTCTTTGCTCTAGGTGTCAGGAAGACACTCAGCAAGAAATGGATACAAGATTGAAAGAAGAAAAACTAATAATAATAATAATAATAATAATGGTTTCAAATTTTGCCACAAGGGCAGCAATTTTGATGGAGGGGATGAATCGATTACATCGACCCCAGTGTTCAATTGGTACTTAATTTCTTGACCCCGAAAGGACGAAAGGCAAAATCAACTTTGGTGGAATTCGAACTCAGACTGTAGCGATGAGTGAAATACTGCTAAGTATTTCGTCCGGCACGCTAACAATTCTGCCAGTTCACCACCTTAATAATGATGATGATGATGCTGATGATGAGGTTGATAATGATGATGTTGATGAAAATGAGGATGATGATGATGGCAATCACAGTACAACACTAACAAAAGCACTAGCAATACAAACTGAATGTCAACAAGCAGAAACCTCTCTAGCCAACACAGCAATGACCACCACTTCAAACAACAACAACAAACAACGATGGAGCAGCAACTTACTTGAACAAGCGGTGACGTTTGAACAGATCAATGGCTTCGTAGATCCGATGGCAGGCCACAAGATATGTGACAGCTTTGTGGTATTCACCATCTGATTCCAGTTGATATGCGTAGTCTTCACACACTGTCAACCATGTCCCATGTGATGCTAAACGAATTAGACAATAATAAATCATTATTTTTTTTTTTTTGCAGCCAAAAAAACAACAAAAAACATATTTATTTTGTTAATTTAAATTTTGTATTTACTTTTTTTTTTTTTATGTGAGTGTTTATGCATGAGTCTGTGTGTCTCAGTTATATGTGTTTGGATGCCATTAGGTGTGCACGTGCATGTGTCTTAATAACTATTATTAACACATACACCTACTCGTCACATACAATTTGTTTTTTGGTTTTGCAATTTCCGTCATTTTTCAATCACCTGTTTATTTGTATACATCTGTGTGTGTGTGTACATATAGGTATGTATGTATTTCACATTTTATTTTAGGCCTTTTACTCTTTTGATAATTAAAAAATTGTAAAGGTTTCATCGTTAATCTGAAAAATTGCTCTTTTTTAATTGTATTTCTTTTTTTTCATAACTATTTAACACAGACCCCCTACTCCTTCATAACAATATGAGTGGGATAAGCATTTCTTCTCCTTCTTCTTATTATTATGGCTTAGTGGTTAGGGCATTGCACACATGATCTAGTGATCATGATTTCAATTCCTAGACCGGGTGGTGCCTTGTGTTCTTGAGCAAAACACTTCATCTCATGTTGCCCTGTGATCACTTTGACACCTGATGCATAGTACACTTGTTCACCTGTTCAGACAATGTTGATTTGATGGAGAGAATGAGCTAACGTACAGCAGCACGGACATTTGATCACTATAAACAATTCATTTGTGCAGTTTGTTTGGCCAAAGCTGAATGCTCACATGTCGTCTTTGACGGGAGAGTCCATCATTGTTATTGACCCTGATTTCATAACATTAAACAGACGATAAGAAAAGTCTTCCCATGGATACAACACTAAAATATCACAGATAAATTTTACCAGAAGTTTCGCTATCAACATAAGAGTAACTTATAGAATGTTGTGACTGGCCTATACTGAAAACATGCATGATTCATTTGAAACCAAGATCTGTATAGTAAACCTAACCTTTTCTACTATAGGCCCAAGGCCTGAAATTTGGTGGGAGGGGGCCGGTCGATTAGATCGACCCCTGAACGCAGCTAGTACTTAATTTATCGACCCTGAAAGGATGAAAGGCAAAGTCAACCTCGGCAGAATTTGAACTTGATTTCGGCGGAATTTGAAACCTGGTTTAGCACCATTGCCTGGTCCTAAGGCTTATGCCCTTCGCAAATATTGTCATCATTGCTTCTTCCTTTTGTTACTCCGAGATGTCTTGGAGACCCTTGCAAAAGGCTATGAGAACTGCTTTTCAGTATTTGACTGCAACTAGGGCAGTGGGCTGGCAGAACTGTTAGCATGCTGAGCAAACTGCTTAGCAGCATTTTGTCCTCTTCTTTGCTTCGAGTTCAAATTCTGCTGAGGTCAACTTTGCCATTCATCCTTTCTGGGTCAATAAAATAAGTACCAGCTGAGCACTGGGGCCAATGTAATCCCCTTACTCCCTCCCTTGATGCTAATGATAGAGTCATTAGTATGCCAGGCAAAATGCCTATATTTGTCTTCATGTTCGGAGTTCAAATTCTCTCAAGGTCAACTGTGCCTTTCATCCTTCTTGAGCCCTGGGGAGTCAATGTAATCTCCTGACCCCATCCCCTGAAACTGCTGACCTTGTACCAAAAATCTGAACCCAGTATCTGATTGCAGCTGTAGCCTGGTCAAGAGACTGATACGAGTAAAAGATGAAAGAGAACCACATAAGGGGAGGGGGCTTTCCTCCATATTCTTGGTTCACTATCTTCCCCCTACATGATCTTACGAGGCTGGGGACAGAGAGAGGGGGAGGAGGGGAGGGGGGAGAGAGAGAGAGAGAGAGAGATAAAGAAAGGTCAAAAGGGAAATTAAAACTTTTCATGCTTTTTTTTTCTCGAGTGTGTTATTAATTAGTACCAGCAAAATAGATTAGTTTCA
>NC_068993.1:9167176-9168381 GCF_001194135.2 Octopus bimaculoides
AAATGAATACGTAAATAAGTAGGCAAAATAATTAACAGAAAATAATATTGAATGACACGTTAATGCCGACTTGTCATTGTAATACCTGTTAATTAATATCTTTTACACGTGTGTATATTTAATGGAATTAGTACTACTTAATACTTAATTGTTTTTCCACTAAGTCACCTCCTCTGATATGCCTCTCTTCCCCCACCCCACTTATAATAATAATAATAATAATAATAATCCTTTTTACTATAGGCACAAGGCCTGGAATTTTGTGGGGAAGAGGGCAAGTTGATTACATTGACCCCAGTACTTGATTGGTACTTATTTCGTTGACCCTGAATGGATGAAAGGCAAAGTTGACCTTTGCGAAATTTGAACTCAGAACGTAGGGGTTGTAGAAAATGCTGCAAATCACTTTGCCCGGCATGCTAATGATTCTGCCAGCTCACCAACTTTAACAACAACGACAATAATAATAATAATAATAATAATAATAATAATAATAATAATAATTATTATTATTATTATTATTTCAAGTTTTTGCCACAAAGGCAGCTTGGGGGAGGTGGGGATGAGTTGATTACATTGACCCCCAGTGTTCAACTGGTCCCTATTTTATCGACCCAGAAAGGTTGAAAGGCAAAGTCAACCTTGAAGAAATTTGAACTCAGAACGTAAAGACAGACAAAATACTGCTAAGCATTTCGTCTGGTGTGCTGACGTTTCTGCCAGCTCACTACCTTATAATAAATAATAATAATAATAATAATAATAATAATAATAATAAAATGATGATGATGATGATGATTACGATGATGACACTAATACGACTTACTAAAAATAACCATAATAGGGTCATTATGATTTCGTAGGAATTTTCGCAACTTTGGAACAAGAAATCAGACATGTCAAATAAGGAGGTGGAGTCTTCCTCTCGACTCTTTGCCCCACCTCCTCTTCTTAATTAAGTAAATTAGAATACCCTTCATTACTAAAACAAAAACAAATACACACACACAAAAAACAAAAAACAAACCCCAAAGTGCAAAACTTCATTAGTGAATGCAGTAATTAACTGTTATTTGAACAATCTGGCTGGACTTTTCACAATGTCACGAAAAGTAGTAGTTTTTATATTTTTAAAAAATTTGTTTGGTTTTTTTTTTTGTTTTTTAAATTTTTTTTTAATTAAAGAAGTAATAAGTTGCTTTTTT
>NC_068993.1:9168598-9174272 GCF_001194135.2 Octopus bimaculoides
TTTTTTCTTTTGTTTTTCTTTCAGCAATCTTTACATTTGGTTTCTTTTTCCTTGTTAATACCACCACCACCACTACGATCAGCGCCACCGTCACCACCACCATCACTACTGCCACTACCACCACCACTGTCACTTTTACAGCAGCAGCACTACTATCACAACTCCCCACCACCACCACTGCCGCCTCCGCCGCCACCACCACCACCATCATCATCGTCGTCATTTATTTTCTGTCTGTCTTTTTGGTGTAAGCATGGGTTGGGAAGGTTTGTAATGCCAGTAATCAACCATGCACATGATTTACTTGAGTTCACAGCTGAACAATTGGGTTGGGTGAGTTTGCAAATTTACATATTTGTACAAACTGGGACAGCAAGCAATTCCCTTTGTTTTGCTTTCATGTCATTTCAGTTAGATGCAATGAAATACCTACGATTAACAGTTCCATTAATTATGGGCTGAAACTAATTAAGGTTCCTCTTATGATATTCCCCTCATTATAGCATTTACAATTGACATTACGATGAGAAGAGATATATACTAATGCTTAGGATTCAAGACAGAGCCTTCACATATAAGACCATCTGACCCATGCAGGCACGGAAAAGCAGACATTAAAATGTTTCATATATATATATATATATATATATATATATATATATATATATAGGCACAGGAGGGGCTGTGTGGTAAGAAGCTTGCTTCCTAACCACATGGTTCTGGGTTCAGTCCCACTGTGTGGCACTTTGGGCAAGTGTCTTCTACTATAGCCTTGGGCCAACCAAAGCCTTGTGAGTGGATTTGCTAGATGGAAACTGAAAGAAGCCTGTCGTGCATATATATACATATATGTATATATTTATGTGTGTGTGTTTGTCTGTGTTTGTTCCCTTAGCATCGCTTGACAACTGATGTTAGTGTGTTTATGTCCCCTGTAACTTACAGCTGTTTCTGCTATGTTTCACAAGCACTCAGCTGTGAGTGCACTGTAATCTTATAGCAGAAACAGCTGTAAGTCTATGAAGTTGATTACATAATTCTTGTTCCTTTGTCATTCATTAATTAATACCATGCTCTGCACTCACCCAAATAATGCTCTACTCTAAAGCATATGAATACTGAGTTCAAACAACTAGTTTTAGTATCGCTATGCCTAAGTGAAATCAGGCAGGGCTGTGTGGTAAGAAGCCTGCTTCCTCAATCACATGGTTCTGGGTTCAATCCCACTGCATGGCACCTTGGGCAAGTGTCTTCTACAACAGCTTCCGGATAACCAAAGTCTTGTGATGGAAACTGAAAGAAAACTGTCATGTGTGTCTTTGTTTGTCCTCCACCACCGCTTGACAACAGGTGTTGGTGTGTTTATGTCAATGTATCCAAGTGGTTTGGTAAATAGAGAACCAAAAGAATAAGAATCAGGCATTAAAAAAAAATAAGTATTGGGGTTGAGTTGTTCAACTAGTACCCTTCAAGGTGGTACCCCAGCATGGCCACAGTCAAATGACTGAAACAAGATGAAAGAGAAGTATACATGCGTGCATGTGTGTATACACACACACACTCCCACACAATTTAATGTGTATATTTAACCAGATAAAACAAATAAGGTGGACACTAAAACCAATCTGAAGGATTATGAATTCAAATCATGTGTTTTCATCACAGGAGCTGTAGTCTATTTCCTAAGCAATGATTATTTAGCTTAACAGCTTCTCGTCCTAATCCACATGTATCCTAATCTCTAGATTTCTGAAATTTTAGATTTTCCCATGTGCACAGCTTAATTCATCACATTGGCAATGATCTTAATAACTTAAACTATTGAGTTTCATTGTGAGATCAAACCCTGCTCTCTTCTTATTGTCTTATGCGCATCCATCTCGACTCTTTTATTGGGTTTATAATATATATTTATAAGCATGTATACTCTTTCAACCTGTAGTATCCATCAAGATGAAGAATGAACTATCTTATTGTTACACACACATTCACATGACAAGCTTCTTTCAATTTCTGTCTATCAGATCCACTTGCAAGGTTTTGGTTCATCCTGGCCTGAAGAAGATACTTGGCCCAAAGTGCCACACAGTGGGACTCTATCCAAAAGCACAAAGTTGAGAAGCAAACTTCTTTCTCACACCACCACTTACATGAGTGTGTATGTGTGTATTTGTGTGCGTGTGTGTATGGGAGTGTTTTGATAAAGACCTTGTATTATAAAGATCTACAAATTGTGTTCAACCATCTTCTGTAAACACTTAATATCTAAAATCCATTCGACTTGGTTTGTAAAATGAACAACAGGTCGTTGACTTCTTAGATTTTGAGCATTTAGGTGTTAAACATACCACAAATGTTACACATGCTTTGAAGATGTGTGTGTGTATGTGTGTGTGTTTGTGCTTATTTGGATACATACACACACACATACTTATAAGTGTGTGTGAATATATATTATTATATTGCCTTGAAGTAGGTGAGTATTCTGTGCTTAGAACCAACCCATACTGAAAGTATGTACATGTATACACATGTGTGAGTTTATAGTTATCATTATTACAAATTATTCGTATTTGAAATTTTGTTTCTATCTTCATAAGTGAAGTGGATTAAGAAGAAGAAGAAGAAGAAGAAGAAGAAAATGTAGGCTAACTGCTGATTCTCTAAATGTAATTTACTAGGCTGTATTGCTCACACCTTTAATTACATCTCTCTTTATTTATGATGCCTACAGGTGTCAGCGGTCATGGACCTTTATACTAAAACCTGAAGAAGATTCATGATTTGTCATGGGAATGATACAGTAATAGTTTCTTGCAGCGATCTGCCAGTTTATTTATAATCTAGTTTGTTAGTCTTCTGCTCTCTCAAGTTTCCCGTTGAGGCAATGGTTCAATTCAAACCTCAGTCATGAGGACTCATTTGCATAACATCAAGACATGACCACACATAGGTATTACTGTGTAATACATGTCTAAGGGCTAGCCCTTCCCCTGTATGCCTTATCCACAGGATCACCTTCTGAACTTTAACCCATAACTCAGACCCTTGACAGGCACGACTGGCCAGAGTCATCCAGAGTGTTGTGGTCAATAAGGGATAGTTCTATACTCCTCAAAATACATGAACTCCCAAATTGAGGCCCTCATTGTTGTACATAATTTAATGTTTTTAGCCAAAGACAACTTGCATTAAGATATTTCTAATAAAATACACCACTTGCTGCATTTGATAGCATATAGGATGTATTTATTTTTCAAAAAAGTGTCTCAAAAAAAAAAGTTGTTTTAAAAAGTACTTGCTTTAATATACTGAAAACTTCTTTTCTAAAACAGATGCTGCTGAAATTGGGTGCATCTAATATACTTGTGCATCTTATATGCCATCAAATATAGAAAGTGTTTCGATTAATTTAGAAAATAACCAACACTTTCGAAAGATTTTGTATGTTACCAACTTTTCCATTATTAAACTACTTTAAGCCATTAGCATTTAATCCAGCCACATCTGGCCCAAATATTCTGACTGATTTATGTTAAAACTGACCAGATCCAGCCTCTCACATCTACCCTACAATGTTATTCTATAAATCTACAAGATAATGCATGCTTAATTCAAAACAATGTGAACGAATAGGCAATACATTTGACAAAGAAATTTGAATGCAAAAGGGTCAAATTTTTTTTAATCTAAAATTACAATGGAAGATTCCAATTTAAATATGAATATTTTTAAAAAAGACATTCTGTATCATAGAACAAGAGGCTGTCTCAGGCAAGTTGGCATCAAAAATGGTTAAAGACTCACTCAAGCATGTAGAGCCTTTCATACTATAGACATCAATAAAATCTCTTCCTAATGCCAACCTCCCCAAGAGTGTTGAGGGTGCCTTTTATGTACCAGTTACAAAGCACTGGCATCAGTTGACTTGGCAGGTCTTCTCAAGCATGGCATATTGCCAAAAGTCTGTCACTTGTCACTGCCTCTGTGAGGCCCAATGTCCAAACGGTGCTATTTACTCGCCACCAGCATGGGTGCCAGTTATGCAAAACCAGCCTCGGTTACGATGATGATCTCACTTGGCTTGATGGATCTTCTCAAGCAGGGTACATTGCCAAAAGTCTCAGTCACTTGTCACTACCTCTGTGAGACCCAAAGTTTGAAGGGTGCTTTTTAAGTGCCAGTTATGCGACACTGGCATCAGCCATGACCATGATTTCACTTGGCTTGACAGGTCTTCTCAAGCACAACCTATCACCTGTGCAATTGAATCTAAAACCACATGATTGCAAAAAAAAAAACTTTCTGCTTTGATTATGCCTTAGTTATGCTTACTGCTGTTGATAATGATGATGATGATGCAGTGATGACAGAGTCATCAAACACTATCATCACCACCATCATCATCAACATTTAACGTCTGCCTTCCGTGCTGGTATGGGTGGAACTATATATAACAGTAATAAGTATTTGATGTACCAAACCTCAATCACAGCCCATACATAACCAGTTAAACTAGCTACAGTTAGGCTGTTAATACCCTTTGGAGGAAAGATATAAAGAACACTATATCTCATTTCCTTTGCCTTGAAAATGATAAGCCTTTTACATTTATTATTTACAACTGACAGATTAACAGCATGAAGATTAGGCTCTTAATGGATTATATTTCCATGGTAAGATTAACACAGTTTAGTTATGCCAAAAGGTGTTGAATCAGCAAATTCATTTTTATGTATAATTACAGTGCATTGCTATGTATTTGATCTAAAGGTGACGGGTTCAAATACAAGTTAAACGCTGTGCTTTTAAGAGCAAGAAAGCGGTGCTTCTGGCTTTGGTTTTATGAAACTGAAAGAGGGCACTAAATTCTTTAGAAAATATTGAAACTGGATAATTATGTTTTTAAGGGTATAAGGCACAAACATGGTTCTGTGGTTAAAAATCTTGCTTCCTAACCACATGGTTTCTGGTTCATACCAACTGCATGGCACCTTGGGTAAATATCTACTAAAATGATGAAAACGATTTTTTCAAATGATATAATGTCTCCATTGGACATGCGCTAAACACCATTTAACAGACAAAATTGGCTGGCAAATCAGCAGAATGCTCGTCTTTCATTGACTGAATTTACCTTACAATAGTTACCTGGTTATACCCAACTGGTTGTTTGCTGTTGAGTATAACTGTAGTACATAACAGTATGGTCCTCACTTTCACTGTCCTACAATTATTCAAGCATGCCATGCATCAATGGTGATTGCATGCACTCATCACTGCTGACCACCGTCCACCTAACACTATAGCTACTGGTGCCCAACTATGATTGCAGCCAACCAAACTGTTGATATCAGAAAAACCATGACCAGCTTCTCTGTTAGTATAGTGGAAGACGCAAGATAAGTTTCAAAGTATATATTTGTTTTTCTTTAATAAACGGAAAAAAAAAAAAAAAAAACTTCAGAAGAGAAAACCCCCCACAAAAAACCCCACTTCTGTGCCACAAAATAAGGTACTTGAAAAAACAAAGGAACAGACAAAAATAATAGCACAAAGCCCTTCATTTCATTTTGGCACTTACAATAATGGTAAAGGGGGTGGGAGTGAATATATGGTGATGCATTGGTGGTAATGGTTGCAGTAATAATAATGGTGGTGGTGGTGGTGGTGG
>NC_068993.1:9174718-9178986 GCF_001194135.2 Octopus bimaculoides
ATAATCTAAAATAGAATCACTGCTGTAGGTGATCATGATGGTGATGGTGGCGGGGGGGGGGAATGGTGGAGGTGGTGGTAGGCGGTAATGGTGGTGGCAATCGTAGTGAGTGGTGGTGGTGGTAGTGTTGGTTGTGATGACGGAGGTGGTGGTGCTGACAGTGGTAGAAGTGGTGATGGTGGTAGTGATGGTGGTGGTAGTGGAGGTGGTAGTGGTGATGAGGGTGGTAATGGTGACGATAGGGATGGTGGTAGAGGTGGTGGTAGTGGTAGTGATGGTGGTAGTGTTGGTGGTGGTAGTGGAGGTGGTAGTAATAGTGGTGGTAGTGATAGTGGTGATGACGGTGGTAATGATGATGATAGGGATGGTGGTAGTGGTGGTGGTAGAGGTGGTGATGGTGGTGGTAGTGGTAGTGATGGTGGTAGTGTTGGTGGTGGTAGTGGAGGTGGTAGTAATAGTGGTGGTGGTGATAGTGGTGATGACGGTGACGGTAGGGATGGTGGTAGAGATGGCGGCAGCGGAGGTGTTGGTGGTGGTTGATGATAGTGGCCATGGTATGTGTATATGGGGTAGGTGGGAGAGAAAGAGGGGAAGTTGCAAGAGGTGGTCAAGTGGTAAGATGGTGACAGTGATTGACCTATTAGTGGCCACTGAGTGGTTGCTTACTTTTCTTATCAACAGTTCTTACACTAATGAATAGAGAGAATGACCAACAGACAGCAAATTTAGCAGTCAGTGAGTTACTTAATTAGTCAGACACCATAGTCCTTTTATCTTTCAGTTTTTTTAATTATTTCTTATTGTTTTACATCCGTTTGACCGTCCTATAAATAGGTTAAAATAACACATTAGTTGATTCTTCATAAATTTACGTTTACTTTTTTTAATATTTTTTTATATAAATGAGGTGGAATTATTTTTTGAATAGCATGGCTGTGTGGTTAAGAAGCTCACTTTGCAACCATGAGGGTTCAGGTTCAATCCTATTGTGCGATACCTTGAGTAAATGATACCTACTATGGTCCTGAGCTGATGGCGGGCAAGAACTATGTACAAGCCTGTATGTGTGTGTTTGCATGCATATACAAATGTATATGTGTGTGTGCATGTGTATATATATATATATATATATAAGAGTCACAGAAGTCTGGTGCAAGCTTCGGCCAGGCCAACTCTTGAGGTACCGTCCCACCCATGCTAGCATGGAACACAGATGTTAAATGATGATGGTGATGATGATGATATATATATAAACATGGAGGAGGATCTGTGATGATCTGGGGGGGGCTATATCTTGGAAATCTGCTGGCCCAATGGCTTCCCTTCCTGGTAGAATTAATAGTCAAGACTATTTAAGCATTTTATCTGATCAAATTCATCTTGTGGTTACAGAACTGTTTCCGGAGGGTAACGCAATCTTTCAGGATGATAATGCACCAATTCACACAGCTAAAGTTTTTACTGAATGGCACGAGGAACATTCTTGTGAAGTTGAACATCTTATCTGGCCACCACAGTCCCCAGATCTCGATATTATTGAGCATTCTGGATTTATTCATTCTGGACTGTTTATATATATATATATATATATATATATATATATATAATCATCAACATCATCATTTAATGTCCATTGTCCATGCTAAATTAGAAAGGAACTCAAGTCATTTTGCCTCCATCAGACCCAATGCTCAAAAGGTACTCAAGTCATTTTGCCTACGTCAGGCCCAAAACCCGAAAGGAACTCAGTCACTTTGCCCCCGTGAGGCCCATACATACATGACAAGTGCTTGTTTCAGTTTCTGTCAACCAAAATCCATTCATGAGGATTACAGTAGAAGAAGCTTGCTCAAGTAGCAGCACAGTGGGACTGAACCCAAGGCCACATGGTTGGAAGCAGGAATTTTAACAAATGGTGAGACACTGTATTGGAGAAGGCTCCCCCAACCCATGCAGGCATGGAAAAGTTACGTAAAACAGCAATGATGTGTATAAAGTCATTCGCATGAAACCTGTGTGCCATTTCTAACAGGTTTAGCAACCACATAGAAGCTCCGTCATTAGTTTGAAGCAGGTTATTATTATTATTATTATTAGTAGTAGTAGTAGTAGTAGTAGTAGTAGTAGTAGTAGTAGTAGTAGTAGTGGTGGTGGTGGTGGTGGTAATAATAGTCAAAGCTAAATAAAGTAAGAAGGAAGAAAAGAAGGAAGCAACAGAAGGAAGGTTAGAAAAATATAAGAACATGATGATGGTGACGATGCTGACGATAATGATGACGATGATGATGATGGAGAAAAGGAAATAAGTGGATGTCAAAGAAAAAGAAGAAAAAAGTGTGTGTGTGTGGGGGGAAGGCTGAGGAGAAGAAAAGCACAGAAAGAGATGGGGGGGGGGAAAGAAGCAGAGAGAAAGGAAAAAAAAAAAGATGTAGTTGACAGAGAGAAAGCGAGGATCTCATGATATCAACAGTTTCTCAATAACAGATTTATTAGTTCATAACTGCTGACTCTAATAAGTACAAATATCATCATCATCATCATCATCATCATCATCACCACCACCACCACCGTCATCGTCATCACCACCGCCATTATCGTCATCAGCGTTACCACCACCACCATTACCATCAGCAGTGCCACTGTTACCGTCATCATCATCATCATCATCATCACATCATCATCATCATCATCATCATCAAATACAACAACAAGAGGCTGATAAACTGGGTCAACGAAGCAGTAATAATACAAATTATAGTAATTATTCCTCACAATATTCTGCTGTTACAACGGTATTTTTGTTTTCCCTTATTGGTCCTGATGGATTTGGTGGCGCTATTGCAAAAAAGAAAAATCTCAGAAAAGAAAGCAACCCAGGAGCAGCTGTATGATAAGAAGTCTGCTTCCCAACCATGTGATTCTAGGTTCAGTCTCACTGCATGGCACTTAGGAAGAGTGTCTTTTCCAATAGCCCCGAGTCCACCAAAGCGTTTCTGAGAAGGATTTGATAGACCGAAACTGAAAGAAGCCCACTGTATATGTATATATATATATATATATATATATATATATATATATATATGCATAACAAACAGGTAGTAGGAGAAATTCTTTGGTATTATTTATTCACCATTACATGTGTTTCATTTGCTAATAGGAATCACAAAATTGTACATGAAGGAAACATGTAAGAAATCTCTGATTAGAAAGGCCACAGAGGACATAACTTGGATTTTAACCCTACCCACATAATATATATATTATATGTATATGTATTGTGTGTACATATAATATATATTGTTGTTATTATGCAAAAGTGTCGTAAGTCCAAAACGTTGCTTTTTCAGAAAACGAAAAAATAGTTACACCATTCCATAGCAGAACTAAACTTTGACAATTTTTGATATTTTGGCATCTGAAAAAAACTGGAGATACAATAGTTTGACCAAAAGAATCAGCTATTGCAAGTTAAAATAAATATTGCAAAAAAAAAAAGCATTTGGCCAAAATTGGACATACGACAGTTTAACATAATAGCAACGATATATATATATATGTGTGTTTGTGTTTGAATCTCACCTTTGTTTCTCAACAAGTGTTTGTTTATGTTCCCGTAACTTAGTAGTTTGGTAAAAGAGACAGACAGAATAATTACCAAGTTTAAAAAATAACTCCTGGGAGTGATTTTTTTTATTAAACTCTTCAAGGCAGTGCCCCAACATGGCTGCACTTAAATTCAAAGCAGCGCTCCAGCATGGCCACACTAAAACTCTCCAAGGTGGTGCTCCAGCATGGCTGTACTTAAACAAGTACGAGATAAGAGATACATAAATTTATATACAAATCTAGGACCAATGCTCAATGAAGTAGATGGAAACTGAAAGAAGCCTCTGGTGTGTGTGTGTGTGTGTATGTGTGATGGGCTTCTTTCAGTTTGTTATTTCTTTATTACCCACAAGGGGCTAAACATAGAGGGGACAAGCAAGGACAGACCAAGTGATTAAGCCAATTACATCGACTCCAGTGCATAACTGGTACTTAATTTATCGATCCCGAAAGGATGAAAGGCAAAGTCGGCCTCAGCGGAATTTGAACTCAGAACGTCACGGCAGATGAAATACCGCTAAGCATTTCGCCCGGCGTGCTAACGTTTCTGCAAGCTCACCGCCTTTCCCGGCTTCTTTCAGTTTCCGTCTACCAAATCCACTCACAAGGCTTTGGTCGGCCCGAGGCTATAGTAGAAGACACTTGCCCAAGATGCCACACTG
>NC_068993.1:9179392-9180285 GCF_001194135.2 Octopus bimaculoides
TGACGGGGACATAAGCACACCAGCATCGGTTGTCAAGCAATGCTAGGGGGACAAACACACACACACACACATATATATACATATACACGACAGGCTTCTTTCAGTTTCCGTCTACCAAATCCACTCACAAGGCTTTGGTCGGCCCGAGGCTATAGTAGAAGACACTTGCCCAAGATGCCACACTGTGGAACTGAACCCGGAACCATGTGGTTAGTCAGCAGGCTACTTACCACACAGCTACTCCTGCGCCTGTTAATTTTTTACCAGTTTGATATTGGATGACGTTCATGTAGCTTATGCCACCACCACCACCACTGCCACCACCATCATCATCACTTAGTGTTCACTTTTCGATGCTTGCATGGGTCAGACAAAAATTTGTAGAGACTGGTATGGGATCGCAAATTGGTCAGAGGAGCAGGGACAGATAGGAGAGAGAGAAAAGAGAGAGAGAGAGGGTCAAGTAAATCAATCACAATTCTTGATTGGCAATTCATTTTATCAACCTCAGAAGAAGAAAAGGTGAAGTTGGCCCTAGCAATGATTTGAACTCAGAATGTGAAAAAAAGGGACTTCAATGCACTCAATCACCTTTATAACAACAACAACAACTACAGCAGCAGAAGCATTAACAGCAGAAGATATGAATGAATTGAAAATGTCATGTTTAAGAATTGCTCACAAATAGAGGACAGCTGGTTGTATGTAATACAGCTTAAGGCTATAGATTCTTCACCCTACATGTGTTAGATGAATGAATAAACTTGACCTGAAATGCATTGAGATTCAATCATTGATATTTTTGTCAATGATATACATGCATACATATATATGTATGCATATATATATATATATATGCACACACGCACATATATACATACATGCTCAATTAC
>NC_068993.1:9180322-9183132 GCF_001194135.2 Octopus bimaculoides
TATATATATATATATATATATATATATATTATGTGTGTGTATGTATATATATATATCTTTATGAATACATACACATATGCATACATACCTTTATACCTATGTGAGTGTGTGTATGAGAAATAGATTTCATTTCACTTTTTTTATATTCAAAACGAGAATCAACAATTTACTTTCGACATGTGTAAAAAAAAAAAAACTGAAGAGAAACTTCTTTATATGTGGAATGGAGGTCATATAAATAGAAATGTATGAGCGTGGAAGCACACACACACACACACACACACACATATATATATATATATATGCACACACGCACATATATACATACATGCTCAATTACAGATGAAATATCAGAATTTGATATGTGTGGTGTGTAAACATAGATACATACACATATGCATATACATACATATATAATTCATACATATTTATACACATACAAATGAATGTACATACATACACATGCATGCACATAATTACATATGTACATACATACATGTATATACATACATGTATATACATATAATTACAGATAAAATGCTAGGATTTGATGTGTGTGCATGTGTATTTGTGTATATGTGAATATGTGTGTGTGCATGAATGCTTGCATGTGTATGTATGTGTGCATGTGTAAGTGAACACGTGCACACATGCATATTCATACATATACACCCCTTTTAGACATCAGAAATCGATGTATATGTGTATGCATATGTATGTTCAGACACATATGCATGCATGTACATATGTATACAGATACATACACTTAGTTAGAGTCAACACCAGTAATTGGTGTGTGTATGTGTGTTTGTAAACATGTATGCATGCATATGCACATTCTGAAATGAGCAGCCGCACACACACACACACACACACACATGCTAAGACTGAATCCCAGAAATTGAAGCTTGCGTGTATGTGTGTGTGTGTGTGTGTGCTAATATTTATGCATGTTTACATACCCAGCTACATGCATTTACCTACATGCACATCTGCCTATGTAAATGCATCCTCATTTCCCTGTATACATGTCCCCACAAATGCATCCAAACATACACACATGTGCATTCACATGCACACATAAAACGCATTCACATGTACAAACACCTGCATATTCACATATCAGAAATACTGGAGTGGAGTTTCACCTACAGCTGTGCGCATATGTGATGTGTGCACACATGTTTATCTCTATAAAATGTATGTGTGAACTCCACACACACACACACACACACATACACACCAATACACACCTTTCCAAACTTAAATGAAATAGAACATATTTTTATTGAGTTTTTTTGCAGTTCCTCTTGCAAATTGTATCGAATAATTTAACTGTAACAGTGGAATAAGAGAAAACAAAACAAAAAAAAAAATGCCACCATCGTTATTCCCTCCACCTGCATATAACTACCTCTATTCCCATCTACCTGCTTATAACTAACTCTGTCACCCTCCTCCTCTGTATCTCCATTACACCTGTCTCTTTATCATCTGACAATCTTTACCAACACCATTTAACGGTCACTTTTCTATGCTTGCATGTGTCAGACAATTCGCCTAGGCAGATTTTCTACAGCTGGATGCCTTTCCTGTTGCCAACCCTCACCTGTTTCCAAGCAAAGATATTTTGCAATGGCCAGACATGTTTATCGTGGAACACTGGAGAGAAAGGGCACCGCTTGTATGACAGTGATGCTCATTTACAATCAGTTTACATGATGTCAAGACAAGGGCACTCACACACTCATACACACACAGAGACACAAGCACACACACACACAAAGTATGCACATACACACACAAGTATGCACATATATACTCACAAGTATATACACACACAAGTATGCACATACACACACACAAAAAGTTTTCTTTCAGTGTCCGTTTACCAAATTTATTCAAAGGCTTTGGTTGGCCAAGGGCAATAAAAGAAGATACTTGCCCAAGGTGCTGTGCAGTGGGATTGAAACTGAAAACACACGGCTGCAAAGCAAGCTTCTTAACCACATATCCACAACCAAAAACATCACTCTCATACTACTACCTCACTGCAACCATCATTATTGAACTAATAGATGGGTCTTTACGTGCTTAATTGCTCAACCTGCTAGAAATAGCAACCAAATATCGCCTCAAATCACATCCTATTCTCTTAGATAAGGCTACACTAGCTAATGTGGGTCCCCAGAGTTTCTTGTTGATAGGAAAGCAATGAAGATGAAGGAATTCCTTTGGCCAAGGGCCTCCTCCATCAGGACAGACATGATGTTAAACAACGACTGCAATCATCATCACCACTACTCCTTATATAACAACCACCACCGCCATCACAATTTTTTTGGTTATCATCATCATCATCATCATCTAGAACAAGAGCAGCAACAACACTACCACCTGACAATGTGACGTCATCTTTTGTCTTTGTCTTTTGGAAGATATAAAATAACAGCAACAGAAAATTTTTTTTTACATAAATAGATAATAAATAAAAGACAAAAATGAACCAAAAAAAAAATACAATATATATATAATTCTTCTAATGAGCTGAATAATTTTGGATGGTTGCATATGTGAGTGTGCACACACAAAACACATATATATATATATGCATATGTATGTGCATATGTGTGTGTGTGTGTGTGTGTGTGTATTAAATACAGACACAGACATACTGAAGCAGGAAAGATGAAAAAAAACAATAAAATATTATTTAAGCTTTGAAATATGAAGCCAAAAAGAAGCATTATTTAATTACATCCCCATACACCTTTCTTTGCCTGTCTGTGTGTCTGACTGTCCCCCCCCCC
>NC_068993.1:9183606-9184925 GCF_001194135.2 Octopus bimaculoides
TAAAACAAAATGCTTTGTTCAGAATGGTGCAAGAAACTAGATGAGAACCGAGATTCTATTCTTAGAATAGACAAGTTCAATTCAGAGAGAAGCAATGCCCAAGAATTTCAAAACCTGGCACGTGTTGTTCTAATTGAAATATACTCCAAAGTCTCTCTCTCTCTCTCTCTCTCTCTTTCTTTCTTGAGTTGAGTCATTCAATCAAATTGAGTGGAGTGGAATGTAGTGAAGTAGAGAGCCATGTGTGGTAGCTCTTTGGTCAGCTCTACTTGAGAATGACCATGGCCTGGAAAGGGTCGGTCAGACAACTGGGAGTGATTCACCAACTCAGAACACCTGTATATCCTAGATTTCCAGAAAAAAGTTTGGCCATGGCTGAGGTGGCAAAGGGGTTTGCTTCGCAACCATGTGGATTTGGGTTCAGTCCCGCTGTGTAAGGTCTTGTGCAATTTAACTGTCTTGTATTATAATCTCAGACTGACCAGTGCTTTTGTGAGTGAAAGTGGTGGACAATGGAAACTGCATGGAAACCCATTGTGTGTGTGTGTACTATATCATTATCACCTCTTAAACGACCCTTTAGCATTCAGATTGTTCTGGCAAATGCAATGCTTACTTATTCATATTGTTTTGAAGTAATCAAGCATTATCTGGTAGCTTTCAGATTTCAATGACATGATTGTTTATTTTTAGAAAAACATTATAGGGTAAGTGAGAGAGGCCTGATCTGGCCTGTTTGAATACTAAAGAGTTTAATGTCTGTTTTCCATGCACTGGACAGTTTGACAAGATTCAGTGACATCATGTGTCAGCTTTGGCAATGGAGCCTGGCAGTCATGCAGCTTGTTGGGTCTTGTTGAACTGTCCAACCCAGGTGCTGGTGCCACATGAAAAGCACCCAGTCCAGTCTGTAAAGGCATTAGGAAAGGCATCTAGCTGTAAAAACTATGCCAAAAACAGACCTTGCTTGTGCCACATGAAAAGCACCCAATCCAGTCTGTAAAGAGGTTGGTGTTGGGAAGGACAACCAGCCATAAAAACGATTCCAAAACAGACAGTGGAGCTTGGTGCAGTCCTCTGGCTTGTCAGCTCCTGTCAAGCCATCCGACCCATGCCAACATGGAAGATGGATGATAGATGATGATGATGATGATGTATGCATAGTAAGAAAATACGAAAAATCTAAAATAAAAAAAGATAAAACATGAACAGAGCTGAGTATTTTAATGAAACATACACAAAAAAAGGCGTTCCGTATATATATCAATATATATATATATATATATATATATATATATATATATATATATATATATATA
>NC_068993.1:9188044-9192845 GCF_001194135.2 Octopus bimaculoides
TCCTCAATTTGTTGTTGAGTGGCACCCCCTTCTCCCAAAAGGCAGTGGTTTTCAACTATTTTTTTCCTAAGGCCCCTTTAGATTCCTGTTTTACTCAAATGGATCCTCACAGCCTTTTGATATTCAAGAAAAAATTCTATTATATTGTCATAATTAAATATTGGGAACTGCATAAAATTTTCAACAACAAAATCTGATATGTACCCACACTAAGAGCCATATGGACCCTGCTGCTGGTTTATTTCAGAGGTGCTCAACCATTTTTTCCCTATGGACCCTCTGATTTCTCTTTTACTTGGGTGGATTGTCATAGCCATTTGATGTTTAAAAAAAAAACCTATAATTATATTTTTATAATTAAATGTTATTAGGAATTGTATGAAAAATAGCTACTAAAACATTTTGTGTATTGTAGAAATATAACCAAATTATTGCAAATAGATTTTAACAATGAAATCTTATATTGACCCACAAGGGCCAAATGGACCCTGGTTGAGAACCACTGCCCTGGAGGCTTAGGCTTCATCTAAGCATGAAAAGTCCAAGCTTGAGTGCTAATTATCCCCCCCTCCTCATCATCATAGTGTCCACTTTTCCATGCTTGCATGGGTTGGATGGAGTTTGAGGCAAGTTATCTATGGTTGGATGCCATACCTGTCACCAAACTTTGCCTGTTTTCAAGCAAGGTAATATATTCCCATGATTGACACTTATTTACAAATATCACACAAAGTCAAGGCAAAGAGACTGTGACACACAAACTAACACAATACGACAGGCTTCTTTCAGTTTCTGTCTTCCAAGTCCACTCACAAGGCACCGGTCAGCCTGAGGCTATAGTAGAAGACACTTGCCCAAGGTGCCACACAGTGGGACTGAACCTGGAACCATGTGGTTGGTAGGCAAGCTTCTTATCACACAGCCATGCTTGCACCCATGGAAATTAATTTACTAAATTCTTCAATATTGTAAAAATTCATCGAAATGAAGGTAGCGTACTTCAAGAGAAATATGGTAACAAAAGCGCTAATGAGATATTTTAACTTTAACGAGCAGTTGATGTTAAATGTAGGAAGGGCAAAGAATAAGCCAATACCCTTGCAAGAAATATAGCAGAAGAAAATACAAAGTGCAAAAGCTAAGTCTTAGTTAAATGACAGTAAAAATAATTTAAAGATATTTGAAATTTAAATATTAAATTGCACATACTCTTATATATTCTTTTACTGGTTGCAATCAATGGGCAATGGCCAAGCAGGAGCACTACCATCATGCATGCATGCATGCATGCATGTATGTATGTATGTATGTATGTACTCATCTATTTTTAATTATTTGAAGGAGTTGGCTTCTAACTAAGATACAAAACTCCACTGAAGGAATGTGAATAAGCTATATATATCTTGTCACTTCTGCCAATTAAATACAAAAAAATATCAGTCCTACTGCATGGCACCTTGAGCAAATGTCTTCTGCTATAGCCATGGAGCAACGAAAGACTTGTGAGTGGATTTAGTAGATGGAAAATGAAAGAAACCTGTTCTATATATATATATATATATATATATATATATATATATATACACTTCTTCGCTTCATGCTTTTGCTTCATGGAGCTGGGGTCATACCAGGTTGGCGGTCTTGTATCAACTCCTCTGCATCCTCCAAGATGACACTGTGCCTCTGCAGATCTTCCAGAATCACATCCCGCCACCTGGTGTGGGGCTTGTATATATATATATATATACACACACACATATATATATATATATATATATAGACACACACGTGTCTGTATGTGTCTTTGTTTGTCCCCCACCACTGTTTAACAATGGTGTTGGTTTGTTTACATCCCTGTGACTTAGCAGTTCAACAAACGAAAATGATAGAATAAGTACCGGCTTAAAACCAAAAAAAAAATAAGTACTGGAGTCAATTTGTTTGACTAGAAATTGTTCAAGGTGGTGCTCCAGCATGGCTGCAGCACAATGACCGAAACAAGTAAAAGAATATATATATATTTATGCTCTGAATTCTATTTTCCTGTTTGTATTATCAAAACCTCTACACACACACACACACACACATGAATACTTGCATATACATTATGCTCATTTATATTCACTCACACGCACAGAAAACATCGTTACACGATGGCGTGTATGTTTCCAGTCAATGTCAAAACCAACAGTAAATTCTTGAAAATTGCAACAGTTATGCTCTCAAATTACATATCTTATATGTAATCATATAAGATATGGGAGATAGACAGAGACATGAATGGTGAGAGAAAGAATAAGAAAGAATTAGAAAAGTAAAGGGAGGGAGAGAGAGAGAGGAGATACTAAGGAAAATATGAGAGAAAGAAAGGAAGAAAAAAGAGAATACATCTATTTATCATATTTTCTTTTATGCTCTCTTCGTTTTCTTCTGTCTGATGGAGTAGTATGTATGTATATAAATATATATATACATATATATATATATATATATATATATATATATATATATATATGAAGAGAGAGATGTTGAATTAATTGCTCCACATGAAGACAATATAGATACCACTCAGATTAAGAAAGACGTGCTTACAAGATGCTACTGGAAGATTGTACAGACAATAGGTTGGAGTGCAGTGCATTTGTTTTTATATTTGGTTTTGTTGCATCTTAGGATGGATCGTTATGCCAATAATAAACACACACACTGGTCCAATTTCACTTCTTTTATTATTATTATTATTATTATTATTAGCTAATTGGCTAATCAGTTAACCAATTGACTAATCAATTACTTGATTGTTTGTTCAGCCAATCAGCTAAATTTGTCCAAAGTCCTTTCATTGCTATTCACAACCTCATCAATGATATGTAAATAGACTTGGATTAGAGAAGGCATACATTGATGAAGTTATGAATGGCGATGAAAGAACTTTGAGAAATCTGATTGACCAAACAATTAATCAAACAACTGATTAGTTAATAAGTAAAATGGTTCATCAAGTTACTAATAAATAATAAAAGAAGTGAATTACAACCAGCACATGTGTTTATTATTGGCATAATGATCCTCCCAAGATACAACAAAATTGAAATTTTCACAAATGATTTTAAAAAACCATTACAAACCGACAGTGGAAATTTAGAATAAAAAGTGCCTCACCTAATGGTGCCATGGCAACAAGCCAGTCACTCAACTCTTCTCGTTCCTTGGCCCAAGTCAGTGCAGTAGTGATGTTACCTTTCCAAATTTCCATATGTAGATGGTACTCCATATTGTCATGGTCAATGTGTGATTGGCCTGAAAAACAAAAAAAAATATT
The DNA here is from genome assembly GCF_001194135.2 of Octopus bimaculoides. Taxonomy (NCBI): domain Eukaryota; kingdom Metazoa; phylum Mollusca; class Cephalopoda; order Octopoda; family Octopodidae; genus Octopus; species Octopus bimaculoides. The sequence goes on from NC_068993.1 coordinate 9,191,367, forward strand.
GGTTATATATTTTTATTTTTTATTTGCTTGCTTCAGTTATATGACTGCAACCATATTAGGGCACTGCTTTTATACGTATGCCAGACCATAGACCAACCCCAGTGTCTGATCTACAGTTTAAATTGTATTTTGTACTTGTATATATATCTACAGTACCCCAACAACACTTGATGCCTCACTGTGAACTTTATGTTACCATACCTAGCCATTTCTGGTGTCCTACATGTTGAGGCACTGAGATTCTATTCAATCCTTATAACTAATATACATATATGTATATATACACTTTTCCTCCCATTCCTCAGACAGTTTCCATCACAACTGTCCAACAAATGGCAATGTGAAACTCTGAGTAACAGCTTTTGTGATAATTTTGCAGCTTTAATAAAAGCATATTACTCTACCTTTGCTATTTGAGTACTATTTTTTCCACCTTGTTTTGTGCACTTATGTGCTCACATTCCATAACGGCTACCTCTGATGAGTGCAGAGTTACATAATTGGATTGTTACCTAACACGCCGTTGAATTCCTAGCACGAAACTGATTGGTAAGATTGGCTGTAATGGATATATAATACTGTATACTTTGAATAATATACCCACTCTTATTGACAGATATACGATTGCATTTTTACCTGATTTATGGCCTCTTAGATGACTTACACCATTTTACATGTGCTTTCCATACTGGTATGTGTGGGATGGTTTGACTGGATTCAACCAGTTGGAGGATCACATCTTCCCCCAATCTCTAATTTTTTGCATGGCTTCTAACACCAACCACTTTACAGAGTGTATATATTTCATGGCACCCACACTATTGATGCTGTCTTGCCATCAGCAAATCAAAAGAGCCATCTGAAGCCCCTATTCTGTTTGTGACCACCTTCATCTATTTGCTTAATATATACTTTGTTTTATTTTAGATAATAGAGTAACTTTGAGGGGAATTTGGCTGCTATTTCCTTAAGGTTGAGTAACCACATTGAGGCTGAGGTAAAATAGGGTATTTTTTCATAGGAGAGATTTGTTGGAGATTTGTGTAACGATGGAAGCAGGGGTTAGAAGGAAAGGTTTGTCGGAACAGATATGCTCTTTGTTTATTTCCTTTCCTTACAAGAGGTGGTGTTGTGGAATCTTCTGGGAAATGGTTTACATTGCAGAGAAAGTTTTGTGGGGGAAAATATCAGGAAAGATCAATTTTTGTGTGTGTGTGTGATAAAGGTTTTTTTTTTTTTTGTTGGAGATGAAGCATGCAAAAGAGGAAAAGTTATACAAGAAAGAATTTACATGGGGAAGAGGATTATGAGTTTTATACAGAAAGTTTTAGAGAGAGAGAATTTGTGGAAGGTCCTTCTCTTTAATTTTTATAACACTGGAGAGAAAAATTGAGGAGCCATTTTAAGAGAAAAAAATGAATGAAGTTACTATGTAAAAGAGAATAGTTTTTTTTAGTGTGAAAAAAGAGTGTTCCTATA
>NC_068993.1:9193774-9197011 GCF_001194135.2 Octopus bimaculoides
TATATATATATATATATATATATATTTCTTTGTAATTTTGATATGGGAAAAAGCATGTAATCTTCAATACCAATAAATTGTTTTTGTTCCTGAATGTACACTTGTTTTCTGTACCTGCCACGGACGGCTTGAAGCTTGTGAGTGGATTTGGTAGATGAAAACTGAAAGAAGCCCATTATATATATAGATTTGTGTGTGTGTCTGTGTTTGTGCCCCAAACATTGCTTGACAACCAATGTTAGTGTGTTCATGTCCCTGTAACTTAGTAGTTTGGCAAAAGAGCCCAATAGAATAAGTACTAGGCTTACAAAGAATAAGTTCTGGGGTCGAATCGTTTGACTAAAGGCTGCACTCTAGCATGGCCGCAGTCAGATGACTGAAGCCAGTAAAAAAAATAAAAGAATATTCAATTAAAGAAACAGAAAATGGAAGAAAAAGAAAAAAAAGCCGAACGTGAGGACGTGCCACAAGCAATGCATGCAAAGGAGGACAGCTGCATCAAGAAATGCCAATCTCTAACTGTGGAGGGAACCTGTGGAAGAGGTAGATCCAGGAAGACATGGGACAAGGTGGTGAAGTATGATCTTCGGATGTCGGGTCCCATGGAGGCAATGACAAATGATTGAGACCTTTGGTGGTTTGCTGTACTCGAGAAGGCTCATCAGGCTAAATGAGACCATAGTCATGGACAGCACCAGTGGCACATAAAAGGCACCCATGGCAGTGACGCATAAAGGGAACCCATTATACTCTTGGAGTGGTTGGCATTAGGAAGGGCAGCCAATCACCAGTTCCAGTCAAACTGTCTAACCCATGTCAGCATGGAAAGCAGACACTAAATGATTATAATGATACCTACACACACACACACTATAATTGACAGCTATACATATATATGTATGTGGGTGTGTGTATTTATGTGTGTGTATATGTGCATATATATATATATATATATATATAAATAAACGTGTGTTTTCTACAGCTGCATGCCTTTTATGCAGTTAGTCTTCACGTGTTTCTAGGCTACATAAATAAGCATATACATACATACAAATACATACATGAAAGAACAGCTGGCACACACACACACATGGTCAACTGACACATGTACACACATGCACATACATATGGCCCATTGACACACACACACACAGACATGTACATACACACAGATATGCACAATACATGCATAAAAGCGATACAGATATATGTATGCAACTGACACTTTTGCACAATTGAATCATGCACACAGATGTGCAATTAGCACATACACATATACACGGCTGACATATACATGCATGTACATATACACACAACTCACACATACATATATACACAACTAACAAATACACACGCACAGATATATATATATATATATATATATATACATACATACAAAGCTGATGTATACGTGTATATACATATATTCATAGTTAAAACATACATGAATATACATACACACACACACATACATATATATATATATATACACACACACATATACACAACTGACATACAATACAATCTAGTAACCAAATGAATCAAATTTCTACTAGTACATTCCACCCCCCTTCTCTCCATCCTACTCCCTATCTTTTTCTTATACACACACAGACACACACACACAGACACTCAACCACGTGTACTCATTCTTCTCACACAATCCAGATTTACTTTGTGTGTTAAATTAATATTTTATTGAAAGGAACTTTTATCAGTTGGCATTGCGGAGATTATAGGAAGACTGAGATTATAGGAAGACAATAGGTGTTTGTGTAATAAATAGCTTCAGAATTTTAATTGAGAGAGAAAGATCGGATATGTGTGCACATGCTTCATATATATATATATATATATATATATATATATATATATAGATGGACAAACACATGCACCTATGTGCATGTACAAATGAATATGGAAAGAAAAATGTCTGTGCATATTATATATATATATATATATATATATATATATACACACACATACATACATATATATACATACATATATATACATGTGTGTGTGTGTGTGTGTGTGTATATATATATATATATATATACACACACATACATGCATATATCTACATATGCACATATATACACATACACACACATACGGAAAGAAAAATGTCAATATATGTGTGTGCGCATACACACATGTGGACATTCTCTTTTCCACATGAGATTTTCTCAAAGGTAATTGTGACTTTCACACCCAATACTTGTTGAGAAAAAAAAAGAAAACATAACTTGTTTGCATTTATCAGGACTTTTAATGGAGAGAGAGAGACACACATACATAATAAACACACACACATCAATTCTCTCCATTGACTTTTTATTCTCACAATGAATAAAGTGTCCATTGTATGTTGATGATGTTAATTCTAGTCCAAAGAAAGAAAACTAAATACTAAAAAAAAAACCCTACTTTCACTAAATGGCCTTAAGAAACACTGTTTAGTATCAGCAAACACATTCAATGCTGGTTCTTGTGTTTTATAGGCATTTGTGAAGACCTTTATATGTATTCCAGAATATGTTCATATTTCAGCTATGCTCTGTGAGAATTAAAGATAATTGTGTTGTTAAAGTGCTGACCTTATCTACTTATTGGCAGGAGATTCATGTTCACCGAGTCTTTCTGGCAAACTACACTTGTTCTCAACGGCTCACATTCCTTAGCTGTACATAGGCTACCCTCTTCGAAGATACAAGGGCCAGCTCAAAGTTACACTGAAAGCCACTGGAATTAAGCCAAAATTGTTTGAAACACAAGCCCAAGACCATACCAAGTGTTAGTGTCAGGATGAAAGGCAGCAAAGTTGATCTCAGAACTCGGAGACGGACAAAAAGCTGCTAATGATTCTGTCAGCTTGCCGACTTAATAATAATAATAATAATAATATATATGACAAGGTTCTTTCAGTTTCTGTCTGTCAAATCCACTTACAAGGCCTTTGGTCAGCCTGACGCTAAAGAAAAAGAAACTGGGCAAAAGTGTCATGCAGTGGGAGTGAACATGAAACTATACGGTTGGAAAGCAAGATTCTTACCACACAGCCACACCTGCGTCTATAAATACAGAAATAAAATAATCCCATTCCTTGATGCAGATGATGTTGTCTATCAATTAGAACACAAGCAGAATTTAATATTAATTTTTGCTTCAGTCTACCTTGGTGGACTGATGCATTGTAGGTGTCAGAAATTTCATGGTTGAATGGATTGTGGAGCA
>NC_068993.1:9197287-9199874 GCF_001194135.2 Octopus bimaculoides
GTACTAACAACTCATGAAACCCCTGTGTTAGAATGGGGGCAGCTGATGAAGGAAAATGTTCTCTATGTGGCCTGTGTGTTTTCTGTACTCTGGTTATTATTATTTTTTTGTCTACGTTTTGTTTGCAATGTCCTGTACCCAGATATGCACCTATATATACAGGTAGATGCAGGTATGCACATACTTGTACGTATATATGCATATACTCATTTATTATTTGTTTTTATATATATATATATATATATATATATATACATATATATTTATACATACATATATTTATGTGTGTATACATGTATATTTGCATGTGTGTGTGTAAGTGTATATATATATATATGTGTGTGTGTGTGTATGTTTATTCATATATATATATATGTGTGTGTGTGTGTGTGTGTGTGTGTGTGTGTGTGTGTGTGTATGTTTATTCATATATATATATGTATGTATATATATGTATGTATATATATCCCTTTCTTCCGTTATCTTTTTTTGTTTTTGTCGTTGCTTCTTGACATACGGCCTCATTTTAGAAATGTTTGTGCATATGCACGCACATAGGTGAGTGGGTATCCATCATACATATTTATAATTCATACACACACAGACCACATGCCCTTGACAGGCTGATTACCTAGCAAGCTTTTGAATATAAACATGTTTTATGGAATACCCTGTGTACGTTGTGAGTGTTATGCATTTAAACAAACACACATCTACATTTTATATGACATTATGGGAAAACAGATGCTAAAATAATGACGACGATGACAACGATGACATGCTTTTGTATCTATGCATGAATCTACATGTGCTTCCAAGTGCGACTAAGAAAACAGTACCGAAGCTTAAGAGTATACAGCTCTCTCTCTCTCTCTCTCTCTCTCTCTCTCTCTGTCTGTCTCTCTCTCTCTCTGTCTTCTTTTAAGAGGTATGACCTTGCCATGTGCCTGTGGTTAGAAATAGGTCAGAAGAGGCTCAAATCATACCAAATCAGTTCAACCACATATGAAAGCTGATTGACAATGACCAAACATGTTAAGACCAAAGTTATTTTATTGAAATCTTCCATTATTTCCAAAATAAATTTTGAAATGAAAGTATAATTTCAACAGAAATAAAGTTAACAAAAGGGATTAACCCTTTAGCAATCAGATTACTCTATCAAATGTAATGTTTGTTTATGTTTAGAATGACATTGTAGGGTAGGTATGAGAGGCCGGATCTGGTTGGTTTGAACATAAAAGAGGAAGAATATTTGAGCCACATATGGCTGGTTTAAATGTTAAAAGGTTAAAGATAGTGAGTTTCTCGTTAGTAAGAGACAGTATCTGGCCAATTTATTCTACCTGTTTTACGTTCAAGCTGGCCAGATCCAGCCCTTCACACCTACCCTACAACGCCATTTTAAAAACAAACAATCATCATCACCGAAATGTCAAAGCTATAAAATAACGACCGATTATCCCTTTAGCATACAGATTACGCTGTCAAATGTAATCGTTAGTCATTCACATGGTTTCAAATTAACCATGCGTTATCTCGTAGCTTTGAGATTTCGAAGATGTGGTTGTTTATTTTTTAGAAGGACATTGCAGGTAAGTGTAAGAGGCCAGATCTTGTTAGTTTGAATTCTAATTAATAACAATGTGAATGAATAAGTGATACATTTGATTGAGTAGTCTGAATGCTAATGGGTTAAATATGCAGTCTGATGTCTAAAATAAGCACAAAATAAAAGATATATACACAAACATAAATATATATATATGTATATATATATATATATATATATATATATATATATATATATATATATATATATATATATATATATATATATATATATATACATACATACAGAGGATCAACACACAATATGATATCACAACACTCTAATGATATTTCACATGAAATCTGAAAATATCTCAAATAAATATATAAAACAGTCTTTCCAATGTTGAAAATTGAATCAAATTTGGAATATATGAAATATTTGAGAAAGAGAGAGAGAGAGAGAGAGAGAGAGAGAGAGAGAGAGAGAGAGAGAGAGAAAGAGAGAGAGTGAGGAGTAGTGAGAGCTGGGGAAGGAGGAGAAGTGTGATATTTAATAACTAAAGAAACATTTTATACAGTGTCTATACACATGATACACTTTCTTCTACCAATGTATGTTGCTTGTCCTGTATCTGTATGCACACGTCTATTTGTATGTGTATAGACAAACACACACACATACACACACACACACGTAACCACACGTAGATAATCTCAAAAAGTGAAAAGTTAAAAAAGTTTTTGAGTGTGTTTGTATGTGCACACACACATACTATAAAATGCATATCTTCTATAAAGGAAGTATGCATTGTTAAACACTGTATATATCTCCAAACACACACACACAAACATACATGCATATACACACACACACAAACAAACTTGTATATATATACATATATATATATATCAACACTGATGTTAAAATCATGTGATTAGTGGAGACGCGCATAGCAATGTATTAAATATTTATAAATTCCATCCTAGAATTATTATTACTATATTGTATATATATATATATATATATATATAT
>NC_068993.1:9199884-9207123 GCF_001194135.2 Octopus bimaculoides
GTATATATGTGTATGTATATATATATACTTTATATACATTACGTGTCTTGTTTGTACACATATATTCATGTGTGTGTGTGTGTGTGTGTGTGAGTGAGTATATGAATTTGTGTTCAACCAAAATAAATCTGGAAAAAAAAAAATGGCGTAGTTTCTTCTTTAAGTTTTCAGAGGTAAAATGGTGAGATGTCTGCATGGAAAGGTAGCACACATTGCCAGGTAGGATAAAGTGATGGTGTGGGGCAGAGGGGAATCTGGGTGGTCTGTGAGGGGTGGAAGGACCAAAGGATGGAGAATGTGAGGAGAGGGGATCTTGTATCTGCCAACGGTGACAAAGAAACCTGCCACCACCCCCAATAAAAAAAACCCCTAATAATCATGATGATGATGAGGAGGAGGAGGATGGTGGTGGTGGTTGTGGTGATAATGATGACAATGGTAGCGATGATTATGATGAAGATAACGATATGGACTGTAGAAAAAAACAATATTTTCAATAATTGTATTCAATAAAAACACATTTTCAGGAATGCTAAGTTGCTTGTAAAATTTTAGCTAGGGCATGACGAGAGAGAGTGAGAGAGAGAAAAGGAGAGAGGCAGTGGTGGTGGGCATCAAAGGAATATTGAATTGCTATGAAAGAGGTTAAGTCAAAAAAAAAAAAAAAAAAGAGGGATCAAATAGAAAATGAGTAATGGTATCAACCTGCCAATTCCCACTTCCATTAGTGGACTAGTGTTGTATAACTTATTCACTCCAACCCTTTATAAACCTATAGCATTCAGATTTCTTTATCAAATGTAATTCTTTTATTTGTTCAGCCATCTGACGGCGGCCATGCTGAATTTAGTTGAAGAACTCAGTCCCAGGACTTATTCTTTGTAAAACTTAGTACTTATTCTATCGGTCTCTTTTGATTAAAGACACTGAAAATATCAAAAATGAGGCTAACTAATTTATTGTGCTAATGATTTTAAATATGTACAAAAAACATAAGACAAAGACAGGTGAGGGAACAATTAAAAAGGTGTATTAGTTTGACATTCAAGAATGGAAGAAGTTTTTGACGTTTTGAGCAGATGCTCTTTGGCAGAAAAAAATGAGGAAAGAAAACAGAAAGAAACATGATTGGATTAATAGTTTCACATGTAAAATTGACACATATATATGTGTGTGTGTGATGAGCTTCTTAGGTTTTCTGTCTATCAAACCTGCATCCACTCAAAAGGCTTTAATTAGCTCAAGGTTAAGAAAGAAGATACTAACCTGAGGTGCCACATGGTGGGACTGAACACTGAACTATGTGGTTGGGAGGTAAGCTTCTTAACCACATGACCACGCCTGTGTCTACTCTTAGTACATAACGAATACTTGTTTATTGAACTTGAAGAGGATAAAAATGAAAGCCAATTCCTATGGGATTTGAACTTAGAGCTCAGAGGGAAGAAATAATTAAATATTAAATTTAACGAGTTACCCGCCTCAGTCGCCCCCTCCCTTCCTCCAGTCACCATGTTGCTGCTTCTGTCAAACTTGCACTGCTGTTGAATTTGGGAAATACTTGTTTGTTTATCAGAAAAACTGAAGGATAAAATTTCAAAAATACAACATATTGGTAAGAAGCACCGCCAGGGCATTGTATATCTCAGTGTACGGTGACATATGTTATTTAAGAAATGTTGTGATAAAATTCACAGAGCAGCAAGACTTCTCAGAACAGAATACATACATTCACACTGACAGGAGTTGGTTACCAAGTGAGTTTGCTTGTTGAATTAACAGAAAAAACTCCAACCAAACCAAGAACCAACTTGGGTAAATAAGTGATGAACACAAGAGAAAACATTCAGATATGTCGCAAAAAGAGCCCCCCCCCCCCCGAAAATGCTTATAAGAAAAAAGTTGACACTTTTACAAGTAATGAGAAAGCCTTGCAAACCAACGATGGAGCCAGGGCAAGGTTGCTCAGCCTGGTAGAAATAGCAACCAAGTTCTCCTCAACCTACACCTTACCATCTTAAAGGAAGGATAATAATTCCAGGGATACTCTTTTATTCACTTCAGTTATATTGTGGCCATTCTGGGGCAAAACTTTGATGGATTTTAGTCGATCAAGCAAAATCGTTATGGCACCTGTGCCCAGTGTTGCCTTTCTGGCACTTGTGCCCATGGCATGTGTAAGGACTTTCGAGCAAGATTGTTGCCAGTGCCCCTGGACTGGCTCTTGTGCGGGTGGCACATAAAATACACCATTTTGAGCGTGGCCGTTGCCAGTACCGCCCGACTGGCCTTCGTGCCGGTGGCACATAAAAGCACCCACTACACTCTCAGAGTGGTTGGCGTTAGGAAGGGCATCCAGCTGTAGAAACCCTGCCAAATCAGATTGGAGCCTGGTGTAGCCATCTGGTTTCACCAGTCCTCAGTCAAATCGTCCAACCCATGCTAGCATGGAAAGCGGACGTTAAACGATGATGATGATGATGATGATATCAAACCTAGCATGTATTTTTCAGTCTGCTACTTATTTTATTGATTCCTGTGTTGCACTGCTAAGTCATGGGACATAAACACAGTTACACACATATACCATAAAAACTAAAAAATGTTAAACTAATTGGAATAAATATTTCCATGGCAAATCATCCAAGTCCTCTGTAACTCTTTTGTTACCATAGTTACAGTAAATCAATTTAGAAAATAATGGAGAATTGAATAAAATAACTTTGTTATTATCAAGATGGTGCTTGGAAGATAAATTAATCATAAGCATTTGATGGAAGATTTTAATGCAGATTATTTTCAAGAACCAGGGGCAGTCTTAGGCTGATAGGCGTCAAAAGGGTTAAATTATATTACCAATATTAAGTTACTATACCAAAATTTGAACTTGGTACAGTAAGCTAATGAATTGCTTGTCGGTTGCGGCTGTTCCCCCACACAGCAAGTAAATTAGGCATTATGAAGGTAGAAAAAAAATTCCTCAAAAGACAAGATATAATACAGCAGCAGTCACATGATGCTAATTACTGATCTTTCAGCTAACAGTCCAACAACCTGCTAATTTTATATGAGATGCCTTTAATTAAAAATAGATTTCTTTTTTACATTATTATTATTTTTTATTTATTTATTTATTTATTTTTTTGATGAAGCCTACATTGGCTTACAATATTTTATCAGTAAACTGTTTTAACATTAAATTGGTGAAAGAATTCATAAAATACATGCTATTACTATAATATTGGTGGATGGATTATTGGGTTGGAAGAGAAATGGATGAAATACTTTCTGCAATAAGCTAGGTTCTGTTGCGTTTTTGGTGTTCAAATCCTACCATGGTTTACTTCATCTTTTTACGGATCAATGAAATAAGTGCTAATTAAGTGCTGGTGATGGTGGTTGTCATGTAACCAACTGTTCTCTCTGTTCCCTTATATTTTTGTGGTCATGTGCAAATGTTAGAAATCAAATTTAAATGAAATGGTTTGTCTACATTACTCTGTAAGGAGAATAGGGCCAATTTCCAGGTTTCCCTGACATGTATATTCCTCCCTGGATGGAATGCTGGTCCACCGCAAGATTACTCATTTTTACCAGCAGAGTGGACTGGAGCAACATGAAATGAAGTGTTTTGCTCAAAAAAAACAATGCACTGCCCAGTCCTGGAATCAAAACCACAATCTTACAATCATGAGTCCAATACCCAAACTGAATGGAACTAAATAAAACCTGTTTGAGTGAGTTGGCTGTGGACACTTGCCTGCTGCTAAATCTGACATTAATACATTACCATAAGGTTAGGTATGAACACTTGGCATTGTTTTTAGGGTGACTCAGATTTGAATGAGGGCAGGTTAAGCAATATCTCAATCCCACATCCTGCCCATGACATGTTACACGATGTAGTGGCCTCGATTCATACTTATGGGGTCATACTGTACCACAGGAAGTGCACACGATCAGCCAAACTGGAAAATAGCAACCGCACACTCTCTTTCACATCACAGCTGAGTGATTTAAGATAGGGCGTAGAGCTATACAAATTATTTGCTTCAGCAAATTGTTCAAATTTACAGACATACTAAATTTAAAAACAAAAAAGACAAAAATAAAAAAGAAAAAGATTCAACAAGTGCAAAGATCTTGAATTTAAATCACATACTGACAGGAATTTTTGTCTAATTTAGACATTAATACTTAATTTTACACATTTTTCACATCACATAGAAGCTAATAATTAAAATAATGCTTTCTACTATAGGCACAAGGCTTGAAATTTGGTGGGAAAGGACTAGTCAATTACATTAACCCCAGTGATTAATTGGTACTTAATTTATCAACCCTGAAAGGATGAATGGCAAAGATGACCTCAGTGAAATTTGAACTCACAACATAGCAACGGGAAAAATACCACCAAGCATTTTGTCTAGAGTGCTAACGATTCTGCCAGCTCGCTGCCTTAATAATAATGATATTATTATTAGTATTATTATTATTATTATAATTAATGGTTTCAATTTTTGGGACAAGGCTAGTAATTTCAGAGGAAGGGGTGATTACATTGCCTCCAGTGATCAATTGGTCTTTATTTTATTGACCCTGAAAGAGTGAAAGACAAAGCAGACCTCAGCGGAATTTGAACTCAGAATGTAAAGACGGACAAAATGCTGCTAAGTATTTTACCTGACCTGCTAACGACTCTGCCAGTTCACTGCCTTAATAATAATAATAATAGTCATTGAAATCATTGTAACATTATTATTTAATATCCACAAGGCGGCGAACTGGCAGAATAGTTAGTGCACTGAACAAAATACTTAGTGGTATTTCACCCGTTGCTACATTCTGAGTTCAAATTCCGCTGAGGTCGACTTTGCCTTTCATCCTTTTGGGGTCGATAAATTAAGTACCAGTTGAGTACTGGATCGATGTGACCAACTGACCTCCTCCCCACAAAATCCAGGCCTTGTGCCTATAGTAGAAAGGATTATTTAATATCTACTTTTTTTCATGATTGCATTAGTTAGATGGAATTTGTAGTGATCAATTTTCTATGACTGGATGCCCTTCCTGTCACCAATTATCACCTATTTTCAAGCAAAGTAATATTCTCCATGGCTAGTAATTTTGGGAGAGAGGGTAAGTCGATTACATCAACCCCAGAACTCAACTGGTACTTATTTTGTTGATCCCGACAGATGAAAGGCTAAGTCAATCTCAGCAGAATTTGAACTCAGAACATAAAGATGATCAAAATTCCACTAAACATTTTGCCTGGTGTGCTAATGATTCTGCCAGCTCACCACTTTGAGAAGCAATAATACGACAAAGTGTTTCATGAAGTTGTGTGTTCACATGGAAATAAAATTTTCAAAACAAAATAAAGGTTGCATGCCATGATGAGAAGTGAGTCAGGGCAAGTAAGGGGATTTACTTAGAACAATGACCTTCTTACCAGTTCACCACATCCTCACCTACTGTTTCTCATGTTCAACTCCATTCACAGCCCTTCATCACAAGCCTCATATTTTCAAAGAGCCCAGCAGGAAACCTCAAAACCTAATTATTCTTTCAGTACACAAACTTATCTCATATTACAAATTTTATTCACTGTTATATTATTTTCATTTGCAAATGCAAAGCAGTTTAGACTACCTTCTTTGTTTCTAGATCTTTTTTTCCCTTCTTGCTATACAAACTCTCATCTTGGAGTGCTTGCAAGCGGAGCAAGGGCTTACTCTGTCAAATGTAATGTTTATTTATTCACAATGTTTCAAATCAACCAAGCATTATTTCATAGGTTTGAGATTTCAATGATGTGATTGTTTATTTTTTGGATAGGTGTGAAAGACTCGAACGTAAAGCAGGTGGAATATTTGGGCTGGATATGGTCAACTTAAATGCCAAAGGGCTAAAACAATGGTTTTTATCAAATATAAAAAAATTAGATTTTAAAAAAAATTGTTTTATAAATTTCTTTATGCAATCTGAAGATTGCCAAACGGCACAAATCTCTGAGTAATGTGAACAACAAGCAAGTTTAATAAATATGTAAAATAAAAAAAATATAAATCCTGCAAAATTTATCTTCCCCTCAATTTCGTGTGTGGCCCGAAAGTTAACCCTTTAGTTACCGTATTTCTCTTGAAATAAACTTCCTTTCTTCCACTTAATTTTGAAAATAATGAAGAATTTTCTCAAATAACTTAGCCAGTGTTAAGCTAGTGCTTGGAACAAAAATGAACTTGAAGTTCTAATAGAAGATTAAATCTAGGTCATTCTACAAAAGGAAGCTTGTGTCATAGGACCAGGGGTGGTCTCAGACGGATTGGAATCAAAAAGGTTAAACTACACTGTTTGTTTCAAACAATTTTGCAAATAACAAAGAATTTTGTAAAGGAATTCTTGCCATGACGGTTGGAAATTAAATTGACATAAAATTCTGATGGAAGGTTTTAAATTCAGACCACTTTGAAACAGGAAGTTTGAATCAGAGAACTTGGGGTAGTCTCTGGTGGGTTATCATGGTGCTGAAGTAAGCACTATATTGGATAACAAACTAGCAAGAGGTTTAACAAGTTTATATGTGTGTGTGTGTGTGTGTGTGTGACATAATGGACCAGAGTGCTGGGCTCTTATCTGGGTCATGAGTGCAATTCCTGAATTAGGCAGTGCACTGTATTCTTGGGCAAGGCCCTTCATTTCACACTGCTCCAGTCTACTCAGCTGAAAATGAGTACCAGCTGGGTGCTGGTGCAGTTCTTTCTCCTTCGAGTTGTGACATACACGATGCTCTTCTGGGTTAAGACAGGGGTAGGGCGGAGAGGGTGTTTATGTCTGCCCGTGGCCACAGAGGCATCTAAAGCAATCAGCAAAATCATGGTACATGCTAAAAGCTCATATGGCATTATATCATCATCATCGTTTAACGTCCGCTTTCCATGCTAGCATGGGTTGGACGATTTGACTGAGGACTGGTGAAACCGGATGGCAACACCAGGCTCCAATCTAATTTGGCAGAGTACGCACACACACGTGCACATGCATACATAATATGTGTGTGTGTGTAGTTCAACAGCCCCACCTACACAGCGGATAGCAAATTCTAAAATATCAGTTTGAAAACCGTTTTTAAGTGAGAAACTAACAACAGTCATGATTTATAAACATTCAATTATTAACATGGAAAAATGATCAGAAATGCCATTTCTATTCCTTTCTGTCAAATATGTATGTATG
>NC_068993.1:9208581-9209428 GCF_001194135.2 Octopus bimaculoides
TATATATATACATATATACATATATACGACAGGCTTCTTTCAGTTTCCATCTACCAAATCCACTCACAAGGCTTTGGTCGGCCCGAGGCTATAGTAGAAGACACTTGCCCAAGATGCTACGCAGTGGGACTGAACCCGGAACCATGTGGTTGGTAAGCAAGCGACTTACCACACATGTTTAATTAAATAGTTAAAGATAACTACTCTTCACAGCTTCCATAGTGCTTTTTACTGAGCAGCAGAACTTTTTACATGGCATCAGCACTAGTGCTTTTTAGATGGTACTAATCACTGGCGCTAAACTCAATAAAAATTAAATAGTTCATTAATTCTGTATTTGGAACCATTAATTTTGAGAAATATTTTGAGAATTTAAATTAATTTAGATTTAAGCCCACTTTTTCTCTTTTTTTGATATTTAAAATAGTTACTATACAAAACCCTTTGTACTAAAATCACATTAAATTATACAATGTTTAATAATAAATATTCAGGAAAATATGTATTTAAGATGGACGATAAAGGAGAATTATGTGTGAGAGAGAGAGAGAGAGGGGGGGTAGAGAGAAGAGAAACTGAGAGTGTGAGGATGAGAGAGTGTAGGACAGAGGGGTGGGTGGGTGGCAAGGAAGAAAGATGTGTGTACATGAGAGAATGTGAATGTGATAGAGGTATGTGTGTGAAAGAGAACAGAAACAGAGCATGTGTGTGTGTGAGAACATGAGACAATGTGAGATATAGAGAGTGCATGTGTGTGTGTGTGTGTGTGTGTGTGTACGCGTCTGTGTGAGGGAAAGAAAGAATTTGCGTATGAGAGATAGTAAGCATGCATGTGTTTATGTGTGTA
>NC_068993.1:9209768-9210815 GCF_001194135.2 Octopus bimaculoides
GAGGGTGAGTGTGCATCTACTTGTATCTATTTGTGTGACAATGAAAGAAGGTACACCGTTTGCCAAGCCTTCGGTGCCCCCAAGCTTCCCAGATTATATTTATAATTGTGTGTGTGTGTGTGTGTGTGGGCACGCGCACACGCATGTGTTTGCTTATGAGAATGCATACATATGTAGGTGTTGATTTGCAATGATATGTGTAAGTGCATGCAGATCTGTGTGTGTGTGTGTGTGTGTGTGTGTGTATATATATATATACGACCACATGTGCTTATCATGGACAAGTAATGTACGTTTTATATGGTCACACACATTATGTCATTTGTATGCATTTGAATCCGTCTGAACATCTGCATGTGTAGACGTACATGTATGTGTGTGCGTGTGTGTGAAAGATTGTGGGTGTGTGTGTGAATTGTGTAACAAGGCGCATGATGAGCAAGTGCACTAATAACAAGGTATCTCGAATAAATAAGTTGATTAGAGATGAATTATAATGCAATATAATAGGAAACAAATGGAAATAGAATTGAAGAGATGTGATGGTGATGGTGATGGATGTTGAGTTAATAAGGTCAGCACCCTTGGGGCAAGAGCATTTTTAATATCACATGCACTCTGTACATACATACATGTATATATGTATACATACATACATACATACATACATACATGCATATATGTATATGTGTGTATAAAATAATACTCAAATAAAAATACATACACACACAGATATGTATATCTATCTCTTTTACTTGTTTCAGTCATTTGACTGTGGCCATGCTGGAGCACCGCCTTCAGTCGAGCAAATCGATCCCAGGACTTATTCTTTGTAAGCTTAGTACTTATTCTATTGGTCTCTTTGTGCCGAGCCGCTAAGTTACGGGAACCTAAACACACCAGCATCGGTTGTCAAGCGATGTTGGGGGGACAAACACAGACACACAAACACATATATATACATATATACGATGGGCTTCTTTCAGTTTCCGTCTACCAAATCCACTCACAAGGCTTTGGTCGGCCCGAGGCTATAGTGGAAGACAC
>NC_068993.1:9210879-9212747 GCF_001194135.2 Octopus bimaculoides
TATATATATATATATATATATATATATATATATATATGTATATATATAATGTATGTATGTGTCTTTCTCTCCCCAAGATAGAAACTGTATGAAGCCTGTCACATATACAGACGTGTAGAAGTGTGTGTGTGTGTGTGTGTGTATACATATATATGAAATAGAATTGAAGAGATGTGATGGTGATGGTGATGGATGTTGAGTTAATAAGGTCAGCACCCTTGGGGCAAAAGCATTTTTAATATCACATGCACTTTGTACATACATACATGTATATATGTATACATACATGCATGCATATATGTATATGCGTGTATAAAATCTATCTCTTTTACTTGTTTCAGTCATTTGACTGTGGCCATTAATATGATTGACCGTTGACTGAACACTATTCAATTTTTTTTTCCAATTTTTTTTTTTTTTCTCCGTGTTTTTCTCCTTGTTTTTCTCCGTATTCTTTCTGTTGAAGAGCGTAGCTCGAAACGTTAAAGACTTTCCGTATTCCCGAGCATCATACTAATACATCCTTTTGTTGTTTACACCACCTGTCCTCGTCTGTTTTTGTTTTTTCGTACATTCTCCCACACATATATATACATACTTTTTAATAAAACTGCAAAATTTTCACAAAACTTACTCAGAGTTTCACGTTCCCGTTCGTTGGACAGTTGTCTGATGGATGGCAACGTGAAACTCTGAATAACAATCCTGTGATACTTATTGCAGCTCTAACAAAAAGTATATTATTCCACTGTATGACTTTTTACCTGTATGACTTTTTAACCTTTCCATTATCAGATTTTTGTTGAAATACACTGCATTTGTTTCAATTAATTTCGAAAATAACAAAGAATTTATTAAAACCATTTTGTCATGATTAAGCTGATAGTTTAAATATAAATTAACATGAAATTTTGATGGAAGGATTTAATTCAGATCTCTTTAAAACAGAGAATTTGCATCACAGAACCAAGAGCAATTTCAGGCAGGTTGGAACCAAAAGGGTCTGAGGTATGTATCATTCAAGATTCACCATACGACTGCATCTGCAATGTTTATATGCAGAGCACAGATCTAGGTAAGGTCTTTCGTATTGAAAACCAGTGGCTGGCTATGCATGTAAGTCTCCACAGTATCCATGCCACTTATGGCATTCAAAGAACAAGAAGGGCCGATGCAGTCTGGTACAAATGTCATCACAGATGTCCCTGTCAGAATGCAGAAGGATAGAACAAATGGTACAAAGTCAATTTGTCTGATGCAACGACCATTCCACCATCACACAACCTGGGGCTTGTACTATATTTATCGACCCTAAAAAAGGATGGAAGGTAAAGTTGCCTTGGGCTGGATTTGAACTCAGAATACAGAGCGCCAGAAGAAAGTCCGTAATGCTTCATTATATCTACTGCTATACTGATCCAGTCAAACTGCCACCTTTTTGACATATATAGGTATGCTTGATTACAGGTGACCTTTGGCTACAGAGCAACGGAAACAACAACCAGAAAAATGTAAGACTAACCAAATTTGTTCAATTTAAGTAGATAAATAATGATATATAATATTATCATTTATATAAAAACATTAATATTATTAATATAAAATACATATTGTATTCATATTATTATTCATAATAAATAACAAACATTAATCTAATCATTAAATTTGTTTCAAATGGAAACGCAATTTTAAGAAAGAACCTTTTTTTTTTTTTTTGGTTGCTTTCTTTCTTTTCCTCCATATTTCTTATCTAAATCTCATCATTTCATATTTCATTTATTTATTTCACTTCCTGTTTTATTACATTAGACTTCTAACAGGATTATTTCATTTGGCAACGTCTTTCAAAATTCTTTCTTAGAAGACCA
>NC_068993.1:9213233-9215116 GCF_001194135.2 Octopus bimaculoides
AATGAATAAAATATCTGATGGATAAACCTGTTTACCTCTTTGAAGTGCCATGGCTGTTGTTGCCTGCAAGTCTGCTAGACTTGAATTGGAATAAAGTCTAAATGAAGTCATGTCATTGCAGCAATTTGCAGTTACAACAACAACAACAAAAGTTTCTTTTGTACTACTACTACTACTACTACAACAAATAATGAGGACTTCAAATTTTGGCACAAGGCCAGCAATTTGGGGGATGAGGGGATGAATCAATTACATTGCATTCAGTGTTCAGTTAGTATTATTTTATTGACCCCGAAAGGATGAAACGCAAAGCTGACCTCAGCGGCATTTGAAATAATAATAATAATAATAATAATAATAATAATAATAATGGCAAAACAATGTTATCATGTACATTGTTTTGTCTTGGTATAAAAGGCGGGCTACAGTATAAAATATTCTTCTCTATACCACAGATTTACTTATCAGTTGTTTGACCTTAACCAGTTGAGCATGTCCCTTAGTGCCTGACGATATGTGCATCCCTGATCATGAGCAGAAGTAGTGGGCGGGGGGAGCATCATAGCCATGTGTTGAGAGGAATTCTTTGGGGTTTGAATAATTCACCATTGGAAACATGGGTGTTTTGCTCAACATCCTTAAACAAACCTTATTCAAGGACCTTTTGAGCGAGATGGGCTACTCGACCTGAAGAAAATTCTAACTGGGCCCCACCTGCAAGGTCATGTGCTGTTTATCTTGATATGAGATCACCATGTCGTGCACATATGGTTGTGATGCATGTGCCTGGTGTACCCTTATCAGACGGGTAGTCATGATGGGTATAATGGGCTTCGTATATTTTACCCCAGTGTCACTTTGATGGCATACACTGCTCTCTCACTCAATAGTAATAATAATAATAATAATCATCATCATCATCATCGTTTAATGTCCGCTTTCCATACTGGCATGGGTTGGACGATTTGACTGAGGACTGGCGAACCAGATGGCTGTACCAGGCTCCAATCTGATCTGGCAGAGTTTCTACAGCTGGATGCTCTCCCTAACGCCAACCACTCCAAGAGTGTAGTGGGTGCTTTTACATGCCACCGGCACGAGGGCCAGTCAAGCAGTACTGGCAATGGCCATGCTCAAATGGTGTTTTTTACGTACCACCTGCACAGGAGCCAGTCCAGCAGCACTGGCGATGACCTTGCTTGAATGTTTTTTTCACGTGCCACTGGCATAAGTACCAGTCAGGCGACGCTGGTAACGATCATGCTCAAATGGTGCTATTTATGTGCCACCGGCATGGAAGCCAGACAGCTGTTCTAGCAATGATCATGCTCAGACGGTGCTGTTAGTGCTCCACTGGTACGGGTACCAGTCATCGAATTTGGTCCAATTACGATTATGAATAATAATAATAATAATAATAATAATAATAATAATAATAATAAACAGCAACAATAAAATAAATAAGAAGAATCTGCATAAGAGTGTGAAGCTGTTTGGTTGTGGAATCATCGTTCATAGTGACATAGTGCAATGTTATCTTCATTTTATCAAATTGAGATAACGATTGGAGATATTGACAATGGCAAGGAAAAGATGGTTCTCTGATAAAATGAAGAACAAGAAGCTGGATGTGAGGCTTTTCAGGGTCATTCTTCTTTATTTTTATGTTGCAGAACAATGCCAGAATCATTAACAGTAATCAGCAGTGCATCGCTTCTTTTTTAATGAAGCTCAACGGCCATTAAATAAGCTACACGGACACAAAAACAACATCTAGACAACCAGCCACCCACCTACCCCCAAGACGTTTTACACTGAAGAGATTTGAGCTAATATGAAGGAATGATAAAAGAAGAGGAGGGGGGGGAGAACGGGAAGTGTGT
>NC_068993.1:9215137-9218188 GCF_001194135.2 Octopus bimaculoides
GGGGGGGGGGTTAATGAGGACGATAAGAAGGCTGAGGAGCAGTAGTAGAAAAGAATAAGCAAAATGATGACAAGAAAAACATGAACACAGAAACAATAATTTTACTTAAGAAAACAAGAATATTTTTTGACATTATTATTGTTGTTGTTGTTGCTATTAATATTGTTACTATTATTATTGGTAGTAGTGGTGGTGGTGACCACCACCACCAGCACTACTACTACTACTACTACTACTACTACTACTACCACCACTACTACTACTACTACTACTACTACCACTACTACTATTACGACTACCACTACTACTACTACTACTGCCACTACTACTACTACTGCCACTACTACTACTACTACTACTACTACTAACAATAATGGTGGTGAGAGTGGTAATATTTAGTAGTTAATAATAGTAATTGCAATGATAAGACTAAAAAAAAAAAAAACAAGCAAAAAGTCCAGAACTTGTCTTAGAGTTAGTTATCATGTAATTACTGCTTAGAATTGTAACAAACATCTCCAACCATTTAGAAAGACTGGCTGGAATATTTTGCTGAGCACCAAGAACAATAAGGGAGGAGGAGGCGACATAAAATGTTGGGGTGGGTGGGCAGGTGGAGAGTCAGGAACCTACTTCCCTGGTGATCAGCATCTATGATAAACAAATTAAAAGCCAACAAGTTAAATACAGAGATCTATATAATCACTTCTGTAATGATTTCTCTCACGTGTGTATATACACATATATACAAGCACATATGCACAGAGAGAAAGGTATATAAATAGCTATAGAGATCTAGATATTTAACTTACTAATATAGACTATCACCCTTCAAGCATGACCACCACCACCAGTTGCCTGTAGTTCTGTCTGTCTATATATTTAAAATTGAAATGTGTGTATGCGCATGCATGTTTGTGTACATATGTGTTGTAATTTTGCTCTTTATTGCTGGTGAGTAGACCATGTAACATTTCTAAGTATGTTTGTATTCTTTGTGCACACATATGCATGAATGTATACATGTGTATGCATATGCACACACATATAGTTAATACATTCTTTTTTTTGTTTAAGATGATAGGATGCAATTTGAATAAAATTTGGCTGGTTGGTTGGTGTTTCTAGCAGATCAGATAACCACATGAAAGCTCTCTTGTTGCAAATGCAAAATTTTATGATGATGAAAAGAAAATAACTACATTGGTTGATGACCTGTTGATTAATCAAAAGATCACTGCTTGCTCGTTTGTTTAGTAGCCTGGTGAGTTGAGAGTAACATATATTATGTAATTTTATGGATGTAGGCACAACGAGATCTCGTTAATGCTTTAGCATTTGAACCAGTCAAATCTTGCCCAAATATTCTACTTGTTTAATGTTCAAAGTGACCAGATCTGGCCTCTCACACTTATCCTACAATGTCATTTCTGAAACTAAATAATCACCTCATCGAAATCTCAAAACTATGAAATAATGCATGATAATTCTAAACAATCTAAATAAATAAGCATCACATTTGACAGAGTCACCTGAATGCTTAAGGGTTAATGAGAAACTGGAATAGTTGTTTTGCAGGTGTACTTGTCAGGTACCTAACCAGGATGATTGACAGCAATGTAGATCGGTGGTTCCCAAAGTGGGCAGTATTGCTCCCCTGGGGGGGGGGGAAAGATCCAAGGGAGCGTTGTAGAAAAGTGGGGCGATAATGGGGTAGAGATTCAGGTAAAAAGTGGGGCAATAATGGCACAGTGATTCATGTAAGATCAACAAAATGGTGGGTTCATTACTCTTTTACTTGTTTCAGTCATTTGACTGCGGCCATGCTGGAGCACCGCCTTTAGTCGAGCAAATCGGCCCCAGAACTTATTCTTTTGTAAGCCTAGTACTATTCTATCGGTCTCTTTTGCCGAACTGCTAAGTTACAGGGACGTAAACACACCAGCATTAGTTGTCAAGCGATGTTGGGGGACAAACACAGACACACAAACACACACACACACACACACACATATATATATATATATATATATATATATATACATACATATACATATATACGACAGTCTTCTTTCAGTTTCCGTCTACCAAATCCACTCACAAGGCTTTGGTCGGCCCGAGGCTATAGTAGAAGACACTTGCCCAAAGTGCCACGCGCAGTGGGACTGAACCCGGAACCATGTGGTTGGTAAGCAAGCTACTTACCACACAGTCACTCCTGTAAAGTTTTATTTATGAAACACAGTTGTTTCGAATTTGCTTCAGAAAGAGGTCTATGTTTGTGATGGTTAGTTGGGGTGGGGGCGCTAGGAATGTGGCCTAGGTGTCAAGGGAGCGGCAGCCCGAAAAACTTTGGGAACCACTGATGCAGATGAGAAGTTTATAATCCTGAAACCTATATATGCTAACTGACAACCTCTCCACACACCAAATATAATGGAACTGGAACTGCATCATTGACCAAGTTGCAGTTGGTGTGACAAAAATGTTTGACACCAAATAATAACTGTTTCAGTGAAGTCAACAGTCTGTATGTATTTTTAATTGGCTAAAATGTCTCTTCCGTGCGGTAATTAAAATAGTCGTGTTTACGATATAACACACCTGCACACAACTTTGTCCATCAAATAATTGGTAAGTATTTGTAAACAATTATGCCATATTGTGTGGGTGTATATATATATACACACATGAATTCATAGGTGTGCATATATATATGTATATATAGGTATGCATGTGTATACAACTGAGAAAAATGAATGTGTATTTCTCATTAGCCAATGTGTTGCAAATGTAACATACAAGCATCATCATCAACATCATTGTCACGAATCTTGTAATCACCATGAATGGCTATGACTATCATCATCATCATCATCAATTTGCTGCCACCACTACCACAATCATCATCAGCATCATCATCATCTTGAATATTATTGTATAAATTTCGTTCATAACATTGCAATCATAGAAATTGGTAACAGCAACAGGGTTCTCAGTTCCTAAGCCACACCCACATACTTTTTCTGCCGCCGCCGCCGCCACCACCAC
>NC_068993.1:9218295-9219185 GCF_001194135.2 Octopus bimaculoides
CACCACCACATTCTCTCCAGCAGCATCACTACCATAACTACTATTAAGATCACTATCTTCAGTTACAATTAAAGTACAATTACTCTATGGCAACCAACTGCTTGAAATGAGTTTACAGAATAACCTCACACTCACACTTTCACTCTGGCTCGCACTCAAACTCTCTCTCTATCTCCCTCTCAATTCATTTATTCATCCATTTCTAATGAGCGTCAGCCACTGCACCACTTCACCCACGAAATTTTGTTGGAAAATTGGATCCTATTCATTACCTTTCCAACCGCAAAAAAAATAAGATAAACTGTCCATTACTACTACTACTACTACTACTACTACTACTACTACTACTACTACGACTACTACGACTACTACTACTTTTTCTAGAATAATAATATCAATAGTTATTAGCAGCAATGCACATCATAATCATATATTTACTTAATGTTGCTCACAGCTGGTGTTCTGAGTGAACGATACTAAGATTTCATTGCACTGACCTCAAGAGAAAAATATAAACCAAACAATGAAAAGAATCAGTAGAGTTCCAGGGACTTTTGCATTAAAGTAATTTACTGATTTCAAATCATTCTCCCAAGAATATGCAGCTTTCTGCACCGCTCAAACACTGCCAGTGTAACGACAAGCATAAACACACATACAGAACTACTGGTATGATTCAAGAAGGTTATTTCACAACCATGTGGCTTCAGATTCAGTCCCACTGCATGGTACTTAATTAAGTGTCCTCTGTAGCTTGGAGCCTTGTGAGTGAATTTGGGAGTCAGAAACTAAAAGAAGCCTGTTGTGTGTGCGAGTGGGTGTGTATGCCTATATGTAAGTATGCATATATATATATATATATATATATATATATATATATATATATATAT
>NC_068993.1:9219450-9224489 GCF_001194135.2 Octopus bimaculoides
TAATAATAACGATGATGATGGTGGTGGTGGTGGTGGTGGTGATGGTGATGATGGTGATGATGATGATGATGATGATGATGATGATGATGATGATGATGATGATGATGATGATAAAGGCAAGAATGTGTGAAATTGTTATTGCAAGGTCCTCAGGCATGAAATTGAACGTACATGGTAGTATAAGTTTTAGGAATGGTCTTCGAGAGATAAGCCAGACAGATAGAAGAGCAAAGAAGATGAAGAGTGAAAAAAACGAAGACAAGAACAAACCACTTTGCAAGGAACAGATAGGATAATGAGAAGTATATATCAGATAAATTTTTGTTTTTTTTAATGGTTTATCAATGGGAAGGTACTACTGCTTTGTGGGCCCTTTCAGATCATTGATTAAACATAAGAAACACAAGATTGCGAAGAGGTATGGCTATGTGCTTGAGAAGTTCAATTCCCAGCCACATGGTTTTGGGTTTGGTCCCAGAATGAGGAACCTTAGGCAAGTGTCTTCAACTACAGCCCTAGGCCCCAATCAAAGTCTTTGTGAGTGAGTTAGCTAAATGGAAGACCAAAAGAAACCTGTTATGTGTGTATGACAGGCTTTGCCCTTCCCTTGGATAACATCAATGATGTGGAGAGAGGAGGCTGGTATGCATGGACGACTGTTGGTCTTCCATAAACAACCTTGCCTGGACTTGTGCTATGGAGGGGAATTTCTTAGGTGAAATCCCATGGTCATTCATGACCAAAGGGGGTCTTTACCTTACACACACACACACACGTGTATTTGTGTGCATGTGGGAGTTTGTAGTTTATTTCATGGTCACATGTTTGCTGGCACAGTCTCGATTATGGGGCCAAATGAAGTGACTCATTTGTTTATAGTGTGCCACAAAACTTGGCATGTTTTGTGACTTTTGTAAACAAAAAAGCTCATTCATATGGTGTCAATTGATTCTAGTTCTCCACATAACCATGTCCAGGTAGTTTGTTGTTCAACAGACTAGGAAATTATAGAGATCCCTTGGAAACAAGTTTAGCTCAGCACCAGAAAAGGACATCTGGTTGTGGGAAACTCTGCTCCAACATACTTCCAAGCATGGAAAAGCAAATGTTAAACTGATGATGAAGATTAACCTTTAGCATGCAGAAGGCGAAGCATGTCTCTGTATGAGTTTTCTCCCTTGTAGCTGCACACGCATTGAGAGGGGAGAAAACTCGTATGGTGAAATGATTTGCCTTCAGCATGCTAAAAGTTAAACAGGTATGAAATAATTAAAAACCATAAGGCCAGAAATTTGGGGAGAGGATATAAATAATTACATTGACCCTGTTACATGACTGGTATTATATTTTATTGACCCTGGAAAGATGAAAATCAAAACTGACCTTGGTGGGGTTTGGACTCAGCAAGCAGAGTGTCAGTATGAATACTGCAATGATGTAGTAATTCCACTGATTTACTACTTTGGAAAGAAATAATTAATTAGATTAATAATAATTTGCGGCTTTGGCACACAGCCACACATCTTTGGAGGAAAGGTGTAATTAAATGAAATCAAGAGCTGAAAGACACTTGACTGGTATTTATTATATTGACTTTCAGACAATTAAAAGGTCAAGCCTAACAGCACTCTCTTAACCCCTTGAAACCATAGGGGTACAAGTTCATATTAAACAGCAGACAATAGTGGAAAAAGGATTGGACCAATTTCTTTAATAGGACATAAATTTTAACATACTATGTTATTGCAGGTGGAAATCTTTCTACAGGGTGTCCACAAAGTCTGGGTACATGGGGATTAACACATACTTTAAGAAATTACTATTTCTTATATTCAAAAGTTTATATTATGTGACTGAGTGTGTATGTGCACGCGCACACACAGTGTGTGGACATGTGCATGTGCATGTGTACACATGTATATGTATGTGTGGGTGTTTGTTTGTTTACCCTGAAAATCGTAAGCCTTTGAAGCCATAGGGAATAACAGATTATTTACTTAAAAAATAGATAAGGCTAGCCACAGGAAGGGCATCTGGTTATAAAACACTGCCTCAGTAATGTATTCATGCAAACCATGGGAACATACAAAAATTGACAAACGAATATATATATACATATATATATACACACACACACACACACACATATATATATACTTGTCATTGTGGTTTTGTGGCATGAAGCGAAGCCATCCACTCAAGAAAACACATAGTAAATGATTCACAAGCACTCAGGCAAACCGAGTCCTCAACTTGTCCCATTTGCCAAAAAGTTTGCAATGTACCAGCGGGCCTCAAGAGATACATTCATATCCATAGAACATGATTACCACTTTATTTTACAGAACCCTCATTTGTCGTTCATGACGAGAGAATCCATGATATATATATATATATATATATATATATTTATTAACAAGACGAATGTGTATGTGCGTACGAGACTTTGTGTCACCTGTCTCAAAACCAGTGCTGTTTATGATGTTGGTGTGTGTCTTTAGGTCCATTAGTGTAGGAACACAAAAGTACCTGATTGAACTTAGTACTACTGTCTGTCTGTCTGCCAGTCTCTCTCTGACGTCAGCAATGATGCAGCCAATCAGGAGTCCTCTTCATACATGCAGTTACAGACATCAAGAAATATAGCATTATATACATATATATGCATGTATCTAATATACACACACACGTGTATGTGTGTGTGTATATATATATATACACATACATGTAGGTGATTTAAAAGACATATTTTTGCCTTGTCTTTTAAATTCTCCATTTCTTCCTGCCCATGTGGCAAATAAAGAAATCAATGTTACTGCCACCACCATCATTACCATATACCATTATATGTATATATGTATATATATATATATATATATATATATTCAATTCAAGGAACTTAATCTCAGTCTTTGATCTTGAAACAAGATAAAAACTATTAGCTAAAGAGTGAAGAAAAAACATCAGATGCAAGTAAAAAAAAAAAAAAAAAAACCCACACACAGTCACACACTCAGACTCAGTAATCTTCATCAGATATGTTTTATGTACACACACACACACACACACAAATATACACACATATACATACAAAGAGTTTACACACTCATTGAAATAACATCTATTTTCCTCACAAAATTATATATATTTTTTTGTGTACGTATGTATAAAAACCTTACACACACACACACACATATATATATATATATATCCATACACACACACATACATACAATAATATACACACCCTGATATATACTTCAAGCATTCAGAGTATACACAATTTATACTGTTCGAATGTAATGATTCATGCCAACAGAATATATAATTTTCAATATCTTTTCAGATTCTTTTCATATATTATATATATATGCATGTGTGTGTGAGTGTATATACATATATGTGTGTATATATGCACACACACTATTCCTGCATCTGATCTCACCCTCCAGCACACACATGCATATAAACCCCTCCCACATATGCACTCTCTCTTTCACACACACACACATACACACACAACCCTTTCAAATGTTCTATTCCTTATATATGTATATAACTGTGATAATCACAAACCAACGAGAAGAGCCCCAGTGCAAGTGTTCAAACTACTAGAAATAGTAGTGCAACCTACCCTCAAAACTATACTCGACAATGTAATCTTAAGACACACAGCATCCAAAAACAAAACAAAAACAAGAAAAGAAAAACCCAATAGCAAAGATAGGATGTTGACAGTTAAATGTTCATGTGGATACATGGAAAACAATAATTTCGATATTCACAAGCAAAGAAAATGCCTGTATATGATTGCATGACATGTTAGAAATAACAGCCAAAGGTCTGGTCATTTCCAGTGGCAACACTAAACACTCCTTGTTTCTTCTAGTCAGATGAAGATGGGGAGAAGTCTCAAAAGGTCAAATTTCATGGAGGTAGACAAAGAACTACAGGTCGTGAAGACACTGTGTTAAGAAAGACACGTCCAAACATACAAACATGACAAGAATGGATGCAAGATGGTGGTGGCGATGATAGTGATGATGATGATGATGATGATGATAATGGTGATGATGATGCTTATGGTGATGATTACCTTTCACTTGTTTCAGTCATTGGATGTGGCCATGCTGGAGTATTAGCTGCAAGAAAGAATTTTAGTCGAACACTTGGTTTTTTTTAAAGCCTGATATTTATTCTATTGGTCTCTTTTGCCAAACTGCAAAGTGACATGGATGTAAACATACCAACACCAGTGGTCAAGTAGTGGTGCGGGACACACACACACACTTCAGTTTTCGTCTATCAAATCCATTCACAAGGCTCTGGTTGGCCAGTGGTTATAATAAAGGACATTTGCCCAAGATGCCACACAGTGGAAATGAACTTGGAACCATGTGGTGGGGAAGCAAATGTCTTACCACACATCCACACCTGGTGATGATAATGATGATGATGATGACGATGATGGTGGTTGAATATTCCACAGCCACTGACCTCCCTAATGTAAACCCAGGGTAGAATCAGTGTCATAGAAAGTGGAACGTGGCAGGTTTTTTGAATTATGGGTGCAATCAATCCATGGGGCTTTACACAGTCTTCTGTCAACTCAGTTGCACTCACGTGGCCTAGGTCAACATGTGGATATAGTAGAAACCACATGTTTGAGGCGCCATGAAGTAGGGATCGAATCCTGGGCCTTAACATTGAGGAGCAAATTTCTTAACTACACAGGGATGTTTCTGTCTACAACTACACATTAAAACATAGGCATACATAGATGCAGGCATATATACACACACATAAAGAAACATATACACAGACACACATAAATACATACCTATATATTATATATATATATATGTGTATATGTATATATATATATATATATATATATATATATATATATATACATACACACACACACACACAAGTATATACATACATACATGCACTTATTCTCATTTATGTATATATATATATACACAAGTATACATATATACATGCACTTATTCTCATATATGTATGTATATATATAT
>NC_068993.1:9224499-9227641 GCF_001194135.2 Octopus bimaculoides
TTTTTAGAGGCAATGCATTAGATGTTTCCATTAATAATTGTTCTTCAACAACAAGAGGATCAATAATTTATTTCTATTCTTTTAAAACTGACCGGTTCTAACAGATCTGGGTTTGTAATGCTAGCTATTCACTGATTGATTAACCAATAAATATATATAACTGACTCTGTGGCAGAGAGAAAGAGAAAGAGAGAGAGAGAGAGAGAGTTAAGGTGTAGGAAGGAGGGAGGGTGTTGTGAATAGATTCCAGAACAACTGTTGATTATAAAGAATGCATTTACCATGTTTAGACATATAAATAGATACATCTATGTGAGTGTGTGTTTATGAGAGAGAGAGAGAGCGAGACGGGGAAGTGAGAGAAGAGTGAGTATTCCACAGACTTATATCCTGCACAGGAAGCAGTCCTTGAAGAGTGAATTTGAAAGAACACCTGGGACTGAGATAGAAACCTTCATCTGCTTTTGACTACCAAACTGACACATTACCATCACAAACATCACTTATTATCATCATAATTATTTAACGTTCATTTTCCATGCTGGTATGGGTTGGATGGTGTGACAGGAGCTGGCTAGGCCAGGAGCCACATCTGGTTCCAGTCTGTTTTGGCAGGGTTTCTACAGCTGGATGCCCTTCGAAACGCCAACCTATTTAGATGAATATGAGAGGAGTTTCATTTACACATTCAAATATCGTGTCTAGTTACTGCGGAAAGACTTTATAAACACCCTGTATATATACACACACGCATTCATTCATTCATTTCTTTCGATAGCTAGATGAATGTATTATCTAAATGATGTTTTACATCCAGATGCTCATCATGTTAATAACCCTAACTTGTCTTTCACGTTATGGATCACAGATTTCAAGTTTGCAAAAGGCTGAAGTGAGTGGAGAACTCGCAGACAGAACTGGCGCTCGCGCAAATATAAACACATGCATGTGCATGCACAAACACACACACACACTAGATGGGATTCTTCCAGTTTCCATCTACTGTATTCATTCACAAGGTTTTGGTTGACCAAGCACTATAGTAGAATGCACTTGCACAAGGTGATACAACGTGGGACTGAACTTGAAACCTTATGGTTAGGAAGTGAACTTCTTAACCATACAGCCATGTATACATAGATACATATACATATATGATATATCATCATACAGACACATATTCATACACATACTTACACAAACGCATATACACATATACAAACAGCCATATAAACGCTAGACATATTAAATAGATAGATAGACTGATATGTACGGATATATCTATCTGACAACAAGTGTTGTGTGAGAACCATTTGTGTATGAAAAACCCAAACAACAATCAGTTTTAATGTTCAAACTGATAATCATTTATCTATTTTGGGATTCTTTGTCTATGTATATATTAAGAAATACGCACTGAGAGCATTTCTTTTGAACTTGCAAACCATTGATGCTTCATATAAAAACACAACACACACACACACACACACACATATATATATATATATATATATACACACACACACTCACATATATTCATTCAGTTCCATAGGAATATGTGCATGTGAGACTTGAGTGTGAGTAGCTCTGAGAGCTGACTGAGAAGAGTCTATGATATAGGTTCTAGTCGCATATGAATGCTTTCACACTTCGCTTACTCGCTACACCTACAATTTTCCATCTGTTGCCGTTTTGCCTTAAAAGGGACGAAACCCCAACAAATGTGAATTACACTTGAGGAAGTGTGTGAAATGAAACTGCAACTTTTGTTCACAAGTCAATGAACCATCAAAACATGTTAGATCTTTTCATGTGCATGTGTGCATATGTATACATGTATGTGTTCGAGTGTGTGTATGTGTGCATGCATGCATGCATGTGTATACATATTCTTTTACTTGTTCTAGTCATTAGACAGCATCCATCCTGGGGGCATTGCCTTGAAGAATTTAGTTGAACAAATCAACCCCAGTACTTATTCCATCAGTCCTTTTTTTGTCAAAATGCAAAGTTACAAGGATGTAAACAAACCAACACTGGTTGTCAAGTGTTGATGGGACAAACACAAAAACACATATAGATATATAAACACACACATATATATGACAGGTTTCTTTCGGTTTCCCACTCACAGAACTTTGTTTGGCCTAGGGCTATAGTAGAAGATTCTTGCCCAAAGTACCATGCAGTGGGACCAAACCTAGACCCACTTGCATGTTAATTTTACGAGCAGGGTGTTCCGCTGATCAGAACCCTCATTGCCATAGCCAATGGTGTGCTAGTTTAAGGGTGATATTAGCAATATAGCTGCTACCTAAGTGATATCAATGTAGAAACTCTAAGAGACAAACATTCACACACACACACACACACACACACATTGACAGACATCTATCAAGTTCTACCTGGTAAATTTTGCTCACAGGACACTGATTGGTTATAACTAAAAGAAACTTGTGCAAAGTAACACACAATGGGATGGAACTTGAGACCATGCGGTTGAGAAACGCATACAGAGTCACACAGGTACGTTATATTTCTGAATAATCTATCAGTGTATTTTCAAATACTAGAGTCACAGAGATCAATGCTCTAAAGTATAACAAAAATGATGTGTGTATGTATATATACAGATGTGTATGTATAAATGTATGTGCATATATATATATATGTATATATATACACACACAGATATATGTATCTATGTATGTACAGATATATATATACACACACACACACACACATATACATATATATGCATCTATGTACATACATATATATATATATATATATATATATATGCATATGTATATTGAAGTTGTACCTGCTTAGCAAGTTATAAGGTCCATAATTGTGTGTGCAAATAATTGCATACTAGATGCATTAAGAGGAGCTCGTTTAAAAGGCAAACACAGGCGCACACACGCATGCCATTGTCATAATGAGAGATGTGGAGGAACCGCTAGGTGTCAATGACCGGGTCTTTGGAGAAGTACAATAAAAACAACACAAACACACACACAAAAAAGAAAACCAAAACAAAACGATAAGAACCTTTTGACACTTTATATTATATCATACTATCAAGAAATAAAATAAAGGCCAATACTACAGTATGTATATATACATATATATATATATA
>NC_068993.1:9228264-9229533 GCF_001194135.2 Octopus bimaculoides
CATTCATGAGCACCTGGTAAAGCTTGGGTACACAAATCACTACGACGTTTGGGTACCACATGAGTTGAGTGAGAAGAACCTTTTGGATCGCATTTCCATCTGTGATTCGCTTTATAAACAATAACGCGCTTTTTTAAAAGTAAATTGTGACAGGTGATGAGAAATGGATTATCTACCGAAATGTTCAGAGAAAGCGATCCTGGAGTAAGCAACATGAGCCACCCTTAGCCACCCCAAAAGCAGGTCTTCACCCTACAAAAGTCTTACTTTGTGTCTGGTGGGACTGGAAAGGAATTCTGTATTATGAGCTTCTCCCAAGTAACCAGAAAATTAATTCTGAGAAATACTGCACACAACTGGATGAGTTAAAAGCAGCAATTCAAGAGAAACGTCTAGAATTGGCCAACAGGAAGGGTGTTGTTTTCCAACATGATAATGCAAGACCACACATTTCTTTGGGAACCAGACAAAAATTGCTGCAGCTCGGCTGGGATGTGTTTACCCTACCCTTCATATTCACCAGATATTGCTCCTGTAGTAAAAGACACTTGCCCAAGGTGCCATGAAGTAGAAGTGAAACAGAACAATGTGGTTTGGAAGCAGACTTCTTAACATACAGCCATGCTTGTCCCTTTTTTAACCCTACGTCCATGAAACATTGGAAACAAACCGAAGACTTCTTTAAATCTGACCCCGCAGAGCACCATTTTAGTAATGTTCCAATCAGATAGGTGACTTCTGACATTCTTTTAGTCCATTTACTGCAGGAATATCCTCTTAGACGAAATGTGGCTTCTGCCACTCCCACCCGTACCGAATGAGGTTTCGACATGTGAGGTGCCGTCTTGTCTATCACATCATATGTCTGGAAAAACATAATGAAAATGTGTTTCCATTGATTGTTATAAATGGTTCTTTTGACTATTCCAAGAATGCTCTTAGAATTTTTGATTGCAGCTGCAATGTGCTCATAGAAACTTTTAAGACCTTATCAATAATTACATGGAAATCGTTCTTTTCTCAAGAACAACAACAACAACAACAAAACAACAGACAACTTCAAAGATTTGGGAGTTATTGTTTTCCCCCCCAACTCTTTTATCTTTTTTTTATAACAACAGCGGAACCGTCAATAGGTCTAGAGTTAATAAAATATGGTAGATCATAGAATTATACAATGCATAGTCTTACCAAAATTTCTAAATAGCTCAATGTAAATATCTAAAGAAATTCTCTTATTTTTTTCTTCCTCCTCCTCTTCCACCTTCT
>NC_068993.1:9229543-9230120 GCF_001194135.2 Octopus bimaculoides
GGGGGTGGGGGGATATATTAATGTATATAGTTTAAATATGACATTCAGTAAGATGATAATGTGTCAGTTTAAATCTATACCGAGATAACAAAACAATACATAATGATGTGGAATCTTAAAATGAATAAAAACCAGAAAAGAAGAATGAAGGAAACGGTAAAAAGAACAACAACAATAACAACAACAACGACTACAATGACTACAACTGCTGCTGCTGCTACCTCTGTAAAGTTTCAGACAAAAAGGAAATGTAAACTAAACTATATTCTTTGATTATCAAAAATTATTCTTGGCTCTCTCAGAACACGTTTCTTTCTCCTTTTATGCTGTTTTTTTTTAAAATTATATTTTTACCTGCCACACTAGATTGTTGTAACACATCTTACACAATGGCTATTTTCTCCAGTAATAATTACAGACATACATACATTATATTATATTATATATATATACATACACACACACACACACACACACACACACATGTATGTATGCATATATATACAAACATGTACATAGTTTTATGTGTGAGTGTGTATGTGTGGATATATATATATATATATATATATATATATAT
>NC_068993.1:9230522-9235289 GCF_001194135.2 Octopus bimaculoides
TATATGGATATATATATATATATATATATGGATATATATATATATAAATGGATATATATATATATAAATATATATAAATATATATATAAATATATATATATATATGGATAGATAAGATAGACAGATATGATAATGATGAAAGATATGTGCAGAGAGAGAAGGGGAGAGAGGGGGGAGGGTTGTAAGTGTAAACAAGACAAGAAAATGGTGTCAGTCACATCATCTGTGAAGAGATACTAAACAACAGGACAGAAAAAAAAAAGGTACACAACATTCAAATAAATAAACACAAACACCAAAAATTAAAGCTATAGAAAAAAAAAAAACCAACAGAAATTCCAAATGGCTTTTGCGACATCTGAAAGAATAACTTTTGACAGATGACACAAGATAGAATTAGCAATACGTCTTAGATTTCTGAAGTCTCTTCAGGCAGTTTACCTTCATTCAATCGACGTCTAATTGAATGCTGTGTAACAAAAATGGGGGGAAAAGAAAGGAAAAATACTAAGATGTATAGAGATGGGGGGAGGTGGAGAAAGGGAGAGTGAGATAAAGAGAGAGAGGCTGGGACTGTTGTTTACACGTTACTCAATATGAGCAGCACCTAAGAGGCAGAGATGTCATCTTTATAATATGTAGCCTTCCAAGGATGCAAATGTAGATCAAGCTGGAATACATGTGAATGCGTGTATGTTAGTGTATATATGTGGACATGTGCAAGCACGCACACACACACACACACACACACACTGTTCAATCCATACAAACACATTATATTCTTCCTGTATTCAGCTATCAGGCAGTGGCCATGCTAAGTTTATGATTCGGAGTCATATTCACTCACAAACATTGTATTCACATTTATACATACACATACACACACATATATATACACACACACTTATATATATATATATATATATATATATATATATATATATACACACAAACACACACACATACACATATATATGCACATATATACATAAGTACATATATACACATATATATATACATACATACATATGTATATATATATATATATATATATATATATATATATACACATATATATATATAATATATACACATACATATATATACATATATAAACATATATATGTATATATACATATACATATATAAACATATATACATATATATATACATGTATACACATACATATATATACATATACACACACACACACACACACACAAATATATATATATATATATATATATATATATACACACATATATATACTTATTGTTATATTTAGGCATGGTTATCTTTCGCCAATTAAACACATGCACTATTCATTTGATATTCACTTTAGCTTTATTTCATTATCATTGTTATTATTATTATTATTATTTATTTTTGTTGTTAGTTTTTTTTTGTCATACATTCTGTGACCTCTTCAGCAACTTTCTGCCCCGTGTGTCCCCTGCCTATTCCATTATCAAGAATCTTGCAAACCAAATATATACACACACACACACACACATATATATACATACAAACACACACATACATACATACATATATATATATATATATATATATATATACAAACACACACACACACGTATATACATACAAACACACACATACATACATACATACATACATATATATATATATATATATATATATATATATATATACAAACACACACGTATATACATACAAACACACATATATACCACATGAACACACACCACATTACCTGTGCCATTACCTTTATCATTGTCATCATTCTTTTTTTTATTTCTAATGATCTTACATAACATGTTCAATAATGTCAGATGTGGACTATGCATTCACAAGATTTTCAAGCTTATGTCATCACAATATCTGAAGCATGTGAACACTATCCACAGTTTGGAAGTAACAAAGCATTCTCATACAGCAACAGCAGCTCTACTGACACCAAAAACCACAGCAACAGCATTGTCCCCACACGGGTAGCATGACCTGCAAGAAATAGCAGCTAAATAACATGCTACAGTTACGAAAAAGGATTCTAAATAATGCAATGATTATGATGATGGTATGTGGTTGGACTAGTAGTTAGAGTACTGAACTCACCATCAGTTCATCTTGGGTTCAATTCTTGGAGCAAGCAGTGTGTTGTATCTTTCTTTCAGTACTATACTTTATTTCACGTTACTGAGTTTGCTTAGCTAAAAATGATTACCTGTGACAGCTTTTCTAACCTTGCAATGGGGATGGTATCCCATTCGAAAGGGTGTCCTGTACTCTTAATCACTTAAACACAATAGATAAGTGGGATAAGGAGCAGCCTATAGGGCATTGTAGGTTCAATCTTAAATGGTAAAGTATAAAGTACACACTGGCTCATTTAGTTGTTGTTGACACTCCGTTGCTTATGACGTCGAGGGTTCCAGTTGATCCGATCAACGGAACAGCCTGCTCGTGAAATTAACGTACAAGTGGCTGAGCACTCCACAGACACGTGTACCCTTAACGTAGTTCTCGGGGATATTCAGCGTGACACAGTGTGACAAGGCTGGCCCTTTGAATTACAGGCACAACAGAAACAGGAAGTAAGAGTGAGAGAAAGTTGTGGTGGAAGAGTACAGCAGGGCTCGCCACCATCCCCTGCCGGAGCCTCATGGAGCTTTTAGGTGTTTTCGCTTAATAAACACTCACAACGCCCGGCCTGGGAATCGAAACCGCAATCCTATGACCGCGAGTCCGCTGCCCTAACCACTGGATCATTGCGCCTCCACGTCATTGAGTTGGAAGCATTATATATGAATAACAGATGGGATGACCATATCTGGAACAATTTTGATCAGGAAAACAACAAAAACAACAACTGCCACCTCTCTCTCTTTTCTACTTGTTTCAGTCATTTGACTGCGGCCATGCTGGAGCACCGCCTTTAGTCAAGTAAATCAACCCCGGGACTTATTCTTTGTAAGCCTAGAACTTATTCTATCGGTCTCTTTTTGCCAAACCGCTAATTGACGGGGACGTAAACACACCAGCATCGGCTGTCAAGCAATGCTAGGGGGACAAACACAGACACACAAACACACACATATATATACATACATATATACGACGGGCTTCTTTCAGTTTCCGTCTACCAAATCCATTCACAAGGCTTTGGTCGGCCCAAGGCTATAGTAGAAGACACTTGTCCAAAATGTCACGCAGAGGGACTGAACCCGGAACCATGTGGTTGGTAAGCAAGCTACTTACCACACAGCCACCCCTGCGCCTAACATTATCATCATCAATTTCAGGCCTGCTCTTCTAGGCTGGTATTAACTGCATATATCTGAGATGCAGTGTCTTGACATTGCACACTTCATCTCAAGAGGTTAATCCTAGCTTTAGCTTGCATGCATCTGCATTGAAGCATTTTCCTAAAGTGTTTTGACATTAAGACGATGCCAGCTTTGGTTGCATATATCAACAATGCAGTTATGCTACTTCTGTTGTTTAGCTCTAGCTAGCCCCAACTGAGTGGACTTATGGTCAAAGGCATCTCGGTTCTGACCATTTCAGCCTTTTAATCAATGCAGGCATAGCTGTGTAGAGGTTAGAAAATTTACTTTGCAACCATGTGGTTTGAGTTCAGTCCCACTGTATGGCACCTTGCTTGAGTATCTTCTGGTATAGTCCCAGGCCAATCAAAGCCATTGTGTGTGTGTGTGTGTGTGTGTGTGTGAGTCAATGTGAATGTGTGAGTGGGAAAGCATATGCGTGAGTGCTTGTGTATGCACACATGTCTCAGTGCATAGATGTGTGTGTATGATTTTGTGTTAGCTTCTCATTGCTTGAAAACCAATATTGGTTTGTTTACATCCCTGTAACTTAGCAGTTCAGCAAAGAGCGTCTAACAGCATAATTACGAGACTTAGGCTGCAGTCCAATGACTGACACATACATCTGCCCCTATATCAACCAATAAGAAGGCAATGCATAATATGAAGGACATCTGGCAGCTATTTCTGGCAGGTGAAGCAACCACACAAAGCTTCCTGTGTCGCTTCCGCACTTAAGTGCATTTTTATGGTGTCTGGACACTGCATACTTACATTTCAAAGCATTGATACCAAAGTTTAAAATATTTTTTTTTCCATGACTAGAAAACCTATTTGCCATCAAGTGCAACATTGACATACACATACATGTCTATAACATACAAACACATACATTCAACACAATATATTAGACACAAATACACACACATTTATATGTATATGTGTATATATCTAAAAAAAAAAAAAAAAACCTCATTATTTACACGCTTGAATAACGGTTTACTGACTATATTTACGAAAGATACACAACTTTAAACATTTTTTTTTTGCATTCTATATCAATTTACAATAAGATAAAGAATTTCATGTTTTTTTTTTGTTTTTTTTTTTTGTTACTGGCAGTACTTGATAAACCATGATGTACAACTATAAATTCAGACATACAGAAACACATAAACATGCTCAGATATATACACACATATACGCATTTATGCAAATACTCATACACACACAATAAAAATACATACACACAGATATATATATACAGATATTTATAAATCCACACACATCATAAACAATACACATACACACACATATACATACAACTACATACAACTATGTACATATATACATGTGTATTTGCATACAACATAAAAACATACATATACATACATACATATATATATGTGTGTATGTTTTATGTTGTATGCATATACATATATATATATATATATATATA
>NC_068993.1:9235381-9235963 GCF_001194135.2 Octopus bimaculoides
CATACATACAAATATACAAAGACACAGACACACATATATATGTGCATACATTTCTCTGAATAGCACACATACATAAGTGTGTGTATACACATGCATGCAGACAGACATACATGCATATTTAGGCACGGTAAAAAGAGTAAAAGGAAGAGACTTGATCATAAGCCAGAAAAATTAAAGTTTATGATCAAAATCATATAAAAAAAAAAAAATCCAGAAAATTATTTTTGAAATAGATAAAATATCTGAACAGATTAAAAAAAAATAAAACTAATTAAGATTAACAGATGTTAGACTGGATAAAACCAAAATGGCACGATCTAAGCATGTGTATATATATGTAAGAGTGTTTGTGTGCATATACATATATAAATATATACAAACACACACATGTATCTATATACTCATACATATATTACATGTACATATAAATACACACACACACATATATATATACCCACATACATATATACACATGTCCATTTATATATATATATATATATACACACAGACATCGTGTTTTTCTCCTTGTCTCCGTATTCTTTCTGTTGAAGAGCGTAGCTCGAAACGTCAAAGACTCTCCGT
>NC_068993.1:9235973-9237169 GCF_001194135.2 Octopus bimaculoides
GAGCGTAGCTCGAAACGTCAAAGACTCTCCGTATTCCCGAGCGTCATACTAATATATACTTTTGTTATTTACACCACCTGTCCTCGTCTGTTGTTATTATTTGTATATTCTCCCATATATATATACACATACATGTATAATATGTGTGTGTTGATGTATAGTTAAGAAATTTGTCTCCCAATTACATGACCTCAGGATCAGTTCCAATGCAAGCCACCTTGAGCAAGTTTCTTCTACCATAACCCTGATCTGATCAATACCTTGTGAGCAGACATGGTACACAAAAATTAAAAGGAGCCTGCTGTATATGCAAGTGTGCATACATATTTATATATATGAAAGACCCTCTTTGGTCATGAATGACCCTGAGATTGTACCTACAAAGTTACCCTTCAAGGCACAAGTCCAGGCAAGGTTGTTCATGGAAGACCAGCAGTCGCCCATGCATGCCAGCCTCCCCTCTGCATGCTGCGGGTGTTATCCAAGCGAAAGGCAAAAGGGGCCGATGCAGCTTGGTATCAGTGATGTCACAAATCATTTCTATAGCTAAGTGAACTGGAGCAACGTGAAATAAAGTGTCTTGCTCAAGAACACAACACAAAGCCTGGCCCGGGAATTGAACTCGCTACCTCATGATTGCGAGCCCGACACTCTAACCAATGAGCCATATGCCTTCTCCAGATATATATATATACACACACACACATGTCTAACCCATGCCAGCATGGAAAGCAGACACTAAATGATGATACATACATAAATACATTCATATATAGACTGGCTTCTTTCAGTTTTCATCTACCCAATCAGTCACAAAGCTATGGTCAGCTCAAGGCTATAAAAGAAGGCACTTGCCCAAGGTGTGACGCACTGGGATTGAACCTGGAATCATCTGGTTTGGAAGCAAACTTCTTACTATGCAGTGATATCAAATGTTTGTCGCTGACCTGTCTAGGAAGACAATAACTCTGCGATATGAACTCACACAGAATATGACAACTCCCCCAACCCATGCCAGCGAGCAAAGCATAAAATAACAATGATGATGATCTTCTGCCACTACCATCGCTTCATTGGAGGTCTTGCTCAAGAACACAACACACAGCCTGATCCGAGAATTGAACTCACTACCTCATGACACACTAACCAATGAGCCATGTGCCTTCTCCAGATATATATATATATATATATATATA
>NC_068993.1:9238906-9240499 GCF_001194135.2 Octopus bimaculoides
CTACAAGGCCAATCAGGCGGTACTGGCAACGGTCATGCTCAGGATGGTACATCTTATGTGCCACCCGCACAAGAGCCAGTCCAGGGGCACTGGCAACGATCTCACTTGGCTTGCCGGGTCTTCTCACGCACAGCACGACCTTTGGAATAATAATAATAATAATAATAATAATAATAATAATGATGATGATGATAATAATAATACCAAGACCACTCAGAGAGCGCAAACCTCCGCCAACATCCTTTCAACAATTAGCTGGAGATGATTTTTAAAATGAGAATATCTGAAATAAACTCGACTGCTCTCACAAACAAGAATACTGAAATTGAACCCAACCGCTCTCAGAAATTAAGTAAAAAAAACAGGGAAAATAATCCAGAATCCTTGTCCGGTACTGGATTGATCCCGAAATCTAATCAGTTCGTGCCAGTCACAAGGCTAAACATCCCTGAGAGTTTCATCTGAATTCATCCAGCGGTTCTTGAGAAATCTTGTCCAAGGACAAACAAACAAACACGACTGAGAACAATACCTCTGCCTTCGCTAAGATGGAAATAATAATAATAATAATAATAATAATAATGTAAGACTACTGAATAATAATAATAATAATAATAATAATAATAATAATAATAATAATAATAATAATAACAAAAATGTTTTAAAATTTTGGCATGATGCCATCAGTTTTAGAGGAGAGGGGTAGTCAATTACTTTGACCCCAAGTACTTGACTGATATTGACTCTGGGGGTCAATAAAATAAAGTGCCAGTCTAGTACTAGAGTCAATGGTATCAACTAACCCCTTCCCCACAAAACTGCTGAGCTTGTGTCTCAATCAGAAACAATTATTAAGGTGGCAAAGTAGCTGAATCATTAAAGCAGTGGACTAAAAACCTTTCAGTTCTAAGTTCAGAGTTCAATTCCCACTGAGGTAAACTTTGCCTATAATCCCTCTGGATTTGACAAAATAAAGCACTTGGTCAAATACATGGGTCAAAGACATTGACTAATTCTTCTCCCCTCAAAATTGCTGACCCTTGTGCTTAGTGGCTAGGGTGTTAGACTCATAATTGTAAGATTGTGGTTTCGATTCTTGGACCGGGTGATGCATTGCTCTTGAGCAAAACTCTTCATATTTCACGTTGCTCCAGTCCACTCAGCTGGTAAAAATGAGGAATCCAGTGACAGACTGGCATCCTATCCAGAAGGAATATATACACCACAAAAATCAGGAAATTGGCCCAATGAATCTATATGACTTAAGAAGGATCTTGTGCCTAAAGCAGGGCAGAACCATTACTATAGTAGTATAGGTCCCCAAAATCTATTAACTCCAACATCCACTCATTAACATAGAAAAGATCACAGTTCGAAGTTAAGGAAAAACAAATTGCAGAAATAGGTCACCTGAAGACCATTGAAGGAAAGGCCTATTAAACTGTAATGCACAAAATCAAGACACAAAAGATAATAGTTAACAGTTGGTGAATTCTCAAATGACTGACAAATCTGTCTCTTTATATGGATGTGTGTGTGTGTGTGTGTGTGTATATATATATATATATATATATATATATATATATATATATA
>NC_068993.1:9241212-9242690 GCF_001194135.2 Octopus bimaculoides
ATATATATATATATATATATATATATATATATATATATATATACATATATACATATACATATGTATATGCTTACACACACACACAATTTATTTCACTTTCTATTTCTCTAGTCATTTTATTTTTGTCGTTATGTATATCACT
Organism: Octopus bimaculoides; assembly: GCF_001194135.2. Lineage (NCBI taxonomy): Eukaryota > Metazoa > Mollusca > Cephalopoda > Octopoda > Octopodidae > Octopus > Octopus bimaculoides. Next base: position 9,241,355 of record NC_068993.1, read on the forward strand.
GATAGATTACAAAAATGAAAAATGCAAACATTTGCTAAGAATTCAATCCAAAAAGGGTCCCTGGAGTAGTCACAGATGTAAATTTAAAAAGTGAGACATAATAGACTAACACACACACATAATGTCCTATTTTTTTTATTGTTTTGAAAAAATGTACTATTTGCTTATAACATAGAGCGCTACTGCGTAATCGCCTTGCACAAATATTACATTCCATCTATTTATCTATCCAACCATCTATCCATCTATCTATCCATCCATTCAACCATTTGTCTGTCCGTATACTCCATCACATATATGTATCCACAGACTTACATATATATTCGTTATGTGCAACAGAAGCAGTATTAGATGAAAAAAAAATGAAAATAGTAATGTGTCATACTGAAAGCAGATGGATCACAGAAAACCAAATTAACTGGGATATTAATCCAGAGATAATAGTCCTCATGGACATCATGTGATCTTGATCGATCAGACTATTGGATATTGTTATACATCGCCTGTCATAATGTGCTTTGCATCATTTTAGCTGGTAAGGCGAGCAGGCTAATATTTCTCCTGATTGGAAGACTAGTCCATTGCAAAGTTACTTATTTGTAGATGAGTAGACAGGAGCTATGTAGAATGAAGTGTTTTGCTCAAGAACACAATGTGCTGCCAGTCTGGAAATTGAACCTATGGTCTCACAATTCTAAATCCTTCGTTATTTTCAAAATTTATAGAAACAAGAACTGTGTAGTTTAAACGATTTCTGTTGAAACGGTAAGAATGGTAACAAAATGGTTAATCCTTAACACCAAAATGGTAATTTTACATTACTGGCATATCTGCGAGTTTGTAAAATAAAAGACCACTTGTTTCTTTCAGCACAGATTTGTTCCTATGGAATTTCAATTCATCTTTTGGTATGGTTAAGGTTCCTTGCTTTGGGCACATACGGTTCGTGGTTGGCTGGAATGTTCCAAAGTTCAACTCTGAGAGTTAGCAAAATGACATTTGTTAACAAGAAGGTGTGTGGAGAAATGGGTGTGTATTTTCATCATCGGCTGAGACAGATGATTTGTGATGATAGAATAAAGGAAAAGATTGGTCACCTTTGCAGACAATATATTATGGCAATATATTTACAACACACAAATATATATATGCACAATAATGCATACACATAAATGCATGAATCCAATATGTGTGTGAGAGTAGGTGTATGTATGCATGTATATATATATATATATATATATATATATGAGCGTCCAGTAACACAATATCTGTGTCATGCTCTCGCGTTGTTTTTTGTTGTTTTTTTCGTCGTTTTTCTTGTTTGAACTCACTATAT
>NC_068993.1:9242956-9243967 GCF_001194135.2 Octopus bimaculoides
ACCTTCATCCACATGTATATAGATACATAACTGGGTACATGACGTGGCAAAAGAACATGGACAAAATGATAAACAAGGTACAACAAACAAGCAGGCCACATAGAAACATCTCCTTCATCAGCTGCCACCATTAAAACACCGGCGTTTCGAATATATATATATATATATATATATATATACATACATACACACACACACGTGTGCGTATATACTATTGTAATTATTGGCAAATGACATTTCGAAATGCACACACACACACACGCACATACAACAGCATTTAAACAGGTTTTATATTAAAAAAAAACCTAAGACATGATACACACAGGATATGTGCGAACACACACACACACACACACACACACAAGGTTCTTAACTTTTACTCTCTATGCTACGAACTGGTTCAGTGCTTCAGAGAGGACACTACAAGGCAGCAATGACATTTAATATTAATTGTAGCAAACAACAACAACAAAAACAACAACTGGTGTAAAACATAACAGAACATAATATCTTTATATATATACATATATATACACACTCACATATACAGGTACGTGTCTGTGTGTGTGTGTGTGTGTGTGTGTGTGTGTGTGTAATAAGTTTCTAGAACATTCAACAAGCTAAAGTACAATGGATTCTTTCGAAAAAAACCATACCGCCGCCACCACCACCTCCTCCCCCACAGGCACCATCTGTCATGCGAACTCTATTCTCGTTATCTACATCAGATGTTTCTTGAACATTCTTGCTTTTTTTTTTCGCCTTTTGTTTCTTTATTTCGCACCCTCCCCCTCTCTCCCACACACAAAAAAAAAACATGATAAAGAACAGCAATAGTTTCTTGAAACCAGTTACATCATTACAAAGTCTATAAACAATAAATGTATAAATATACATGCATATAAATATACATATAAACACACACACTATATTAATACATGTAAGTACATTATATAAGCCTGCCATATATATATATATATATATATATATATATATATATATATATATATA